>NW_027423251.1:0-131091 GCF_048934315.1 Petromyzon marinus
AACCCACCCTCTCCAACCCACCCTCTCCAACCCACCCTCTCCAACCCACCCTCTCCAACCCACCCTCTTCCACCCACCCATCTCCAACCCACCCTCTCCAACCCACCCTCTCCAACCCACCCTCTCCAACCCACCCTCTCCAACCCACCCTCTCCAACCCACCCTCTCCAACCCACCCCTCTCCAACCCACCCTCTCCAACCCACCCTCTCCAACCCACCCTCTCCAACCCACCCTCTCCAACCCCACCCTCTCCAACCCACCCTCTCCAACCCACCCTCTCCAACCCACCCTCTCCACCCACCCTCTCCAACCCACCCTCTCCAACCCACCCTCTCCAACCCACCCTCTCCAACCCACCCTCTCCAACCCACCCTCTCCAACCCACCCTCTCCAACCCACCCTCTCCAACCCACCCTCTCCAACCCACCCTCTCCAACCCACCCTCTCCAACCACCCTCTCCAACCCACCCTCTCCAACCCACCCTCTCCAACCCACCCTCTCCCAACCCACCCTCTCCAACCCACCCTCTCCAACCCCACCCTCTCCACCCACCCTCTCCAACCCACCCTCTCCACCCACCCTCTCCAACCCACCCTCTCCAACCCACCCTCTCCAACCCACCCTCTCCCCACCCTTACCCACCCTCTCCAACCCACCCTCTCCCCCCACCCTCTGCCACCCACCCTCTGCACCCCACCCTCTGCCCCCACCCCTCTGCCCCACCCTCTGCCCCCACCCTCTCCCCACCCTCTGCCCACCTATGGCCCACCCTCTGCCCCCACCCTCTGCCCCCACCCTCTGCACCCCACCCTCTGCCCCCACCCTCTGCCCCCACCCTCTGCCCCCACCCTCTGCCCCCACCCTCTGCCCCCACCCTCTGCCCCCACCCTCTGCCCCCACCCTCTGCCCCCACCCTCTGCCCCCACCCTCTGCCCCCACCCTCTGCCCCCACCCTCTGCCCCCACCCTCTGCCCCCACCCTCTGCCCCCACCCTCTGCCCCCACCCTCTGCCCCCACCCTCTGCCCCCACCCTCTGCCCCCACCCTCTGCCCCCACCCTCTGCCCCCACCCTCTGCCCCCACCCTCTGCCCCCACCCTCTGCCCCCACCCTCTGCCCCCACCCTCTGCCCCCACCCTCTGCCCCCACCCTCTGCCCCCACCCTCTGCCCCCCACCCTCTGCCCCCACCCTCTGCCCCCACCCTCTGCCCCCACCCTCTGCCCCCACCCTCTGCCCCCACCCTCTGCCCCCACCCTCTGCCCCCACCCTCTGCCCCCACCCTCTGCCCCCCACCCTCTGCCCCCACCCTCTGCCCCACCTCTGCACCCCTCTGCCCCCACCCCTCTGCCCCCACCCTCTGCCCCCACCCTCTGCCCCCACCCTCTGCCCCCACCCTCTGCCCCCACCCTCTGCCCCCACCCTCTGCCCCCACCCTCTGCCCCCACCCTCTGCCCCCACCCTCTGCCCCCACCCTCTGCCCCACCCTCTGCCCCCACCCTCTGCCCCCACCCTCTGCCCCCACCCTCTGCCCCCACCCTCTGCCCCCACCCTCTGCCCCCACCCTCTGCCCCCACCCTCTGCCCCCACCCTCTGCCCCCACCCTCTGCCCCCACCCTCTGCCCCCACCCTCTGCCCCCACCCTCTGCCCCCACCCTCTGCCCCCACCCTCTGCCCCACCCTCTGCCCCCACCCTCTGCCCCCACCCTCTGCCCCCACCCTCTGCCCCCACCCTCTGCCCCCACCCTCTGCCCCCACCCTCTGCCCCCACCCTCTGCCCCCACCCTCTGCCCCCACCCTCTGCCCCCACCCTCTGCCCCCACCCTCTGCCCCCACCCTCTGCCCCCACCCTCTGCCCCCACCCTCTGCCCCCACCCTCTGCCCCCACCCTCTGCCCCCACCCTCTGCCCCCACCCTCTGCCCCCACCCTCTGCCCCCACCCTCTGCCCCCACCCTCTGCCCCCACCCTCTGCCCCCACCCTCTGCCCCCACCCTCTGCCCCCCACCCTCTGCCCCCACCCTCTGCCCCCCACCCTCTGCCCCCACCCTCTGCCCCCCCTCCCCACCCTCTGCCCCCACCCTCTGCCCCCACCCTCTGCCCCCACCCTCTGCCCCACCCTCTGCCCCCACCCTCTGCCCCCACCCTCTGCCCCCACCCTCTGCCCCCACCCTCTGCCCCCACCCTCTGCCCCCACCCTCTGCCCCCACCCTCTGCCCCCACCCTCTGCCCCCACCCTCTGCCCCCACCCTCTGCCCCCACCCTCTGCCCCCACCCTCTGCCCCCACCCTCTGCCCCCACCCTCTGCCCCCACCCTCTGCCCCCACCCTCTGCCCCCACCCTCTGCCCCCACCCTCTGCCCCCCACCCTCTGCCCCCACCCTCTGCCCCCACCCTCTGCCCCCACCCTCTGCCCCCACCCTCTGCCCCCACCCTCTGCCCCCACCCTCTGCCCCACCCTCTGCCCCCACCCTCTGCCCCCACCCTCTGCCCCCACCCTCTGCCCCCACCCTCTGCCCCCACCCTCTGCCCCCACCCTCTGCCCCCACCCTCTGCCCCCACCCTCTGCCCCCACCCTCTGCCCCCACCCTCTGCCCCCACCCTCTGCCCCCACCCTCTGCCCCCACCCTCTGCCCCCACCCTCTGCCCCCACCCTCTGCCCCCACCCTCTGCCCCCACCCTCTGCCCCCACCCTCTGCCCCCACCCTCTGCCCCCACCCTCTGCCCCCACCCTCTGCCCCCACCCTCTGCCCCCACCCTCTGCCCCCACCCTCTGCCCCCACCCTCTGCCCCCACCCCTCTGCCCCCACCCTCTGCCCCCACCCTCTGCCCCCACCCTCTGCCCCCACCCTCTGCCCCCACCCTCTGCCCCCACCCTCTGCCCCCACCCTCTGCCCCCACCCTCTGCCCCCACCCTCTGCCCCCACCCTCTGCCCCCACCCTCTGCCCCCACCCTCTGCCCCCACCCTCTGCCCCACCCCTCTGCCCCACCCTCTGCCCCCACCCTCTGCCCCCACCCTCTGCCCCCACCCTCTGCCCCCACCCTCTGCCCCCACCCTCTGCCCCCACCCTCTGCCCCCACCCTCTGCCCCCACCCTCTGCCCCCACCCTCTGCCCCCACCCTCTGCCCCCACCCTCTGCCCCCACCCTCTGCCCCCACCTCTGCCCCCACCCTCTGCCCCCACCCTCTGCCCCCACCCTCTGCCCCCACCCTCTGCCCCCACCCTCTGCCCCCACCCTCTGCCCCCACCCTCTGCCCCCACCCTCTGCCCCCACCCTCTGCCCCCACCCTCTGCCCCCACCCTCTGCCCCCACCCTCTGCCCCCACCCTCTGCCCCCACCCTCTGCCCCCACCCTCTGCCCCCACCCTCTGCCCCCACCCTCTGCCCCCACCCTCTGCCCCCACCCTCTGCCCCCACCCTCTGCCCCCACCCTCTGCCCCCACCCTCTGCCCCCACCCTCTGCCCCCACCCTCTGCCCCCACCCTCTGCCCCCACCCTCTGCCCCCACCCTCTGCCCCCACCCTCTGCCCCCACCCTCTGCCCCCACCCTCTGCCCCCACCCTCTGCCCCCACCCTCTGCCCCCCACCCTCTGCCCCCACCCTCTGCCCCCACCCTCTGCCCCCACCCTCTGCCCCACCCTCTGCCCCCACCTCTGCCCCTGCCCCACCCTCTGCCCCCACCCTCTGCCCCCACCCTCTGCCCCCCACCCTCTGCCCCCACCCTCTGCCCCCACCCTCTGCCCCCACCCTCTGCCCCCACCCTCTGCCCCCACCCTCTGCCCCCACCCTCTGCCCCCACCCTCTGCCCCCACCCTCTGCCCCCACCCTCTGCCCCCACCCTCTGCCCCCACCCTCTGCCCCCACCCTCTGCCCCCACCCTCTGCCCCCACCCTCTGCCCCCACCCTCTGCCCCCACCTCTGCCCCCACCCTCTGCCCCACCCTCTGCCCCCACCCTCTGCCCCCACCCTCTGCCCCCACCCTCTGCCCCCACCCTCTGCCCCCACCCTCTGCCCCCACCCTCTGCCCCCACCCTCTGCCCCCACCCTCTGCCCCCACCCTCTGCCCCCACCCTCTGCCCCCACCCTCTGCCCCCACCCTCTGCCCCACCCTCTGCCCCCACCCTCTGCCCCACCCTCTGCCCCCACCCTCTGCCCCCACCCTCTGCCCCCACCCTCTGCCCCCACCCTCTGCCCCCCTCTGCCCCCACCCTCTGCCCCCACCCTCTGCCCCCACCCTCTGCCCCCACCCTCTGCCCCCACCCTCTGCCCCCCCCTCTGCCCCCACCCTCTGCCCCCACCCTCTGCCCCCACCCTCTGCCCCCACCCTCTGCCCCCACCCTCTGCCCCCACCCTCTGCCCCCACCCTCTGCCCCCACCCTCTGCCCCCACCCTCTGCCCCCACCCTCTGCCCCCACCCTCTGCCCCCACCCTCTGCCCCCACCCTCTGCCCCCACCCTCTGCCCCCACCCTCTGCCCCCACCCTCTGCCCCCACCCTCTGCCCCCACCCTCTGCCCCCACCCTCTGCCCCCACCCTCTGCCCCCCACCCTCTGCCCCCACCCTCTGCCCCCACCCTCTGCCCCCACCCTCTGCCCCCACCCTCTGCCCCCACCCTCTGCCCCCACCCTCTGCCCCCACCCTCTGCCCCCACCCTCTGCCCCCACCCTCTGCCCCCACCCTCTGCCCCCACCCTCTGCCCCCACTCTGCCCCCACCCTCTGCCCCCACCCTCTGCCCCCACCCTCTGCCCCCACCCTCTGCCCCCACCCTCTGCCCCCACCCTCTGCCCCCACCCTCTGCCCCACCCTCTGCCCCCACCCTCTGCCCCCACTCTGCCCCCACCCTCTGCCCCACCCTCTGCCCCCACCCTCTGCCCCCACCCTCTGCCCCCACCCTCTGCCCCCACCCTCTGCCCCCACCCTCTGCCCCCACCCTCTGCCCCCACCCTCTGCCCCCACCCTCTGCCCCCACCCTCTGCCCCCACCCTCTGCCCCCACCCTCTGCCCCCCACCCTCTGCCCCCACCCTCTGCCCCCACCCTCTGCCCCCACCCTCTGCCCCCACCCCTCTGCCCCCACCCTCTGCCCCCACCCTCTGCCCCCCACCCTCTGCCCCCACCCTCTGCCCCCACCCTCTCCCCCACCCTCTCCCCCCACCCTCTGCCCCCCACCCTCTGCCCCCCACCCTCTGCCCCCACCCTCTCCCCCCACCCTCTGCCCCCCCACCCTCTCCCCCCACCCTCTCCCCCCACCCTCCTTCCCCACCCTCTGCCCCCACCCTCTCCCCCACCCTCTCCCCCACCCTCTGCCCCCACCCTCACCCTCTGCCCCACCCTCTGCCCCCACCCTCTGCCCCCCACCCTCTGCCCCCCACCCTCTCCCCCCACCCCTCTCCCCCCACCCTCTGCCCCCCACCCTCTGCCCCCACCCTCTGCCCCCACCCTCTGCCCCCCACCCTCTGCCCCCACCCTCTCCCCCCACCCTCTCCCCCCACCCTCTCCCCCCACCCTCTGCCCCCACCCTCTGCCCCCACCCTCTCCCCCCACCCTCTCCCCCCACCCTCTCCCCCCACCCTCTCCCCCCACCCTCTCCCCACCCTCTCCCCCCACTCTCCCCCCACCCTCTGCCCCCACCCTCTGCCCCCACCCTCTGCCCCCACCCTCTGCCCCCACCCTCTGCCCCCACCCTCTGCCCCCACCCTCTCCCCCCACCCTCTCCCCCACCCTCGCCCCCACCCTCTCCCCCCACCCTCTCCCCCCACCCTCTCCCCCCACCCTCTCCCCCCACCCTCTCCCCCCACCCTCTGCCCCCACCCTCTGCCCCCACCCTCTGCCCCCACCCTCTGCCCCCACCCTCTCCCCCCACCCTCTGCCCCCACCCTCTGCCCCCACCCTCTGCCCCCACCCTCTGCCCCCACCCTCTGCCCCCACCCTCTGCCCCACCCTCTGCCCCCCACCCTCTGCCCCCACCCTCTGCCCCCACCCTCTGCCCCCACCCTCTGCCCCCACCCTCTGCCCCACCCTCTGCCCCCACCCTCTGCCCCCACCCTCTGCCCCCCACCCTCTGCCCCCACCCTCTGCCCCCACCCTCTGCCCCCACCCTCTCCCCCCACCCTCTGCCCCCACCCTCTCCCCCCACCCTCTCCCCCCACCCTCTCCCCCCACCCTCTGCCCCCACCCTCTGCCCCCACCCTCTGCCCCCACCCTCTGCCCCCACCCTCTGCCCCCACCCTCTGCCCCCACCCTCTGCCCCCACCCTCTGCCCACCCTCTGCCCCCACCCTCTGCCCCACCCTCTGCCCCCACCCTCTGCCCCCACCCTCTGCCCCCACCCTCTGCCCCCCACCCTCTGCCCCCCACCCTCTGCCCCCACCCTCTGCCCCCACCCTCTGCCCCCACCCTCTGCCCCCACCCTCTGCCCCCACCCTCTGCCCCCACCCTCTGCCCCCACCCTCTGCCCCCACCCTCTGCCCCCACCCTCTGCCCCCACCCTCTGCCCCCACCCTCTGCCCCCACCCTCTGCCCCCACCCTCTGCCCCCACCCTCTCCCCCCACCCTCTCCCCCCACCCTCCCGGTGTAGTCGGCACTTTGCTACGTTCATCATTTCGGTTTTTTTTTTTGTTATGCTTTGCTTAATGTAACCCCCCCTTTTTAAATGAAAGACCCAAAATATACTTTTTTTTTCTTTCCCCTTCCCTCTCTCTTTACCCCCCTCTCTGCCCCCCCTCTCTCTCTACCCCCTCTCTGCCTCTCCTCTCTCTCTACCCCCTCTCTTCCTACTCCATTTGCCTCTCTCTCGCTCTCTCTTTTTTCTTTATAACTACGACAAGTGCTGCATCGGCACGCTGCCCTTCCCACAGTCAAACGGCCTACGACGGGTAGCTTAGATCTGCATGCAGAGCTCTCCGTCATCTGCCACCGAGCACACGGCCTCCTCCAGCGCCCACTGCTCCTTGAAGGCCGGCACGGCGTGGTCAGCCGCGTGTAGTGGAACTCCAGCAACACCCTGATCCGACCAGAGCGTGGAAGATGCCCAGGCTGCTGGCTGGACGTTGCCCCTCCAGGGCCACCTTCCTTGCCCTGTATATGGCGAGCTTGGCGTAGCCGAAGAGCACGTTGACCAGCCCCTGAAGATGTTGGGGTCTGTTGCCTTTCGGGTATCCAAAGAAGAGGACCGTCGGGGAGAAGTGGAGGCTGAACCTTAGGAGGATGTTTCTCAGGACCTTGAACAGCGAGTCCAGGCTCTTGCACTCCACATACTGGTGCGCCACCGTCTCCACTTTACCGCAGAACCGGCACTCCGGGGACGTGTCGGTGAAGCGCGCCAGGGAGACGTTGGTGGTGACGGTGCCGTGGGCGATGCTCCAGCTGAGGTCGCCGATGCGGTTGTACGTCGGTCTGCAGTAGAGTTGCCTCCAGCGAGGCCTCTCCGGAGAGACGCAGGGCAGGGCTTTCCTCCAGGCATGGTCCTTGTGGCTCCTCAGGGTGTCCTGTTGGTGGAACCGGACCATATAGGAGTAGAGAACCTTCCTCTTTACATTTGCGAAGGCCACCTCCGGTAGGTCTTCTAGCCGGCACAGGTTGTGATCCGCCTTCGTTTGTCGGCATTGGCGATGCAGTGGCACGACTGAGAGCTCCGGTGGAGGGGGATCGAGAGGGGCCTCGTCATCCCCCACGCCGATGGGGGGCGTTCTCCCCGCTGCCACTGAGAAGGCCCCCTTGGCTTCGGCCAGGATCCGGGCAGCCACCCGGAGCGACTGCAGCCCTGTCTTTGTGGCCACGTCTGCTGGTCCGATCCACCGGCCCCGTGTTTCAGGCTCCACCAGATCTCCCATCCTGGTGAGCCGCGCGTTGGCGAGGCGCCTCTCCATGCCAGGGGTGGTGGTGGTGGATGGCAGCTTTGTCTGTGGGTTCCTGAGGATCGGTTCGACGACCAGATCCTCAGCCGATCACGGTTGGTTCAGCCTCCTGACGGCGAGGGAGCTCCATGTCTGCAGGACGCTTCTGTAGAAGGGTGGCAGCTGTCCCAGTGGAAGGCCCTGCAGGTCCATGTAGAATAGTTGCTTGGAGCACTGCAGACCCCCCAGCTGTTTCAGGAGGAAGGAGGCCGTGACGCTCCAGGCCAGTGCAGGGGCGGCGTGCAGGAACTTTTGCGCTGCCTGCAGTCGGAAGGTGGCCAGCTGACTCCGCACGCACACCAGCCCGTGACCGCCCTCGTCCAGTGGCAGGGCCAGGACCCCAGCCGCGACCCGATGTCCTCCACCTGACCAGAAGAAGTCGAGGACTTGCTTCTAAAGTGCGTTGACAAGGCTCATGGGGGGGTACAGGGAGAAGAGTCGGTGCCACAGTATGGACGTCACCAGCTGGTTCACCACCAACGTCTTTGTCCTGAAGGTGAGGAACTTGCACAGGCGACTCCAGGTGGCCAGCCGCTCCTTCACCTTCTCCTCCAGCTCGACCCAGTTCCTCTGCGGTGGTTCCTCCTCTGGTCCGAGGAACCCCCCCAGGTGGTGCAGCGATGTTGTGCTCCAATTGATGGCTTTTGTCTTCTCGGGACACTCAGTCATGTCCCACGCTCCAACCAGCAGGCCGCTGCACTTTTGCCAGTTCATTTTTGATGACGAGGCTTTCGAAAAGACCTCCTGGCACTCATGCAGCAGGGCGACATCAGCCAGGGAGCGCAGGATGAGGAGGACGTCGTCGGCGTATGCCGTCAGGACCAACTTGATGCTTGGTTCCCTCAGCACCAGGCCGCTGAGTCTCCGCCTTATGAGATTCAGGAAAGGCTCTAATGCCAGGGCATAAAGTTGGCCCGACAATGGGCATCCCTGTCTCACTCCTCGCTCGAATTTGACCGGGGCAGTGAGGGCGCCGTTGATCTTGATCATGCACTCCGCCTTGGTGTAGAGTAGGCGGATCGTTCGGACAAAGGCATCCGAAAACCCAAGGTCTTGAGGGTTCCTCCTCTTCCTCCCCCTCCTCCGCTCCGAACACAGATGGACTCGTCCGTCTGAACAAAGCTCGTCGCTCTCTGTGGTGTTAATCCCTCATACTAACATCATGCCAATCCCCCAGTTACATGCTAATTTACTGTTGATATCTAAACTCCTCTCCACCTCCTCCGTTCTGAACATAGATGGACTCGTCCGTCTTAATAAAGCTCGTCTCTCTCCGTGGTGCTAATCCCTCACACCAACATCATGCTCATCCCCCAGTTACATGCTAATTTCTATGTAAACTGCTTTGTCAAGGTGCTCTGTTCCTCCCACACAGCTTAAAAGACGCTGCCATGCTTGGCAGGGTTCACTCAAGCGCTGTCTTCCAGACAGTCCTGTTTCTTCACCTGAGGAAGGCTACTTGTGTTGTGGCCGAAACGTCGTGAGAATTTTATTCTGTTATTATTATTTTTATTATTTCATCTCCATTCTACGTGACTTTACCGAAAGAACCCAGAAGAACAATGAGCTATCATTATTGTGTTGTTGTTTGCAAAGTGCAGGGTCTTGAGGACTTTGTGGAAAAGTGCGGAATAAATGCAAAGTAACTCCCCAAGAAGTGGTGGTGGTTGGACAAAAAGGACAATGGTGATGCCGATGGCTAAGGTCTCCTCCTGCGATGGCGAGATGTAAACTCCCTCGCATGGTATACAGGAGGTCGTGGGTTCGATCCCTATCCCGACCTTAACGCCTGTTATGTATTTGGAGTCCACGTGTTCTCTCTATCTTCCCTCTGCATTTAATCTGGCTGCTGATATACATTACCACGTGATGAGCCACTTCGTTGATCTATCATTTGTGGCCAGGTGGCTTCTGAAAAGAGCTTTATACCTGGTATTTTTTTTAAGGTGGCCATGGTGCTCACCGTGATCTACATGTTCCTCATGACGGGCACGCTGCTCGCTATGGTCGGCGACATTGTCAAGAACGGTATCCTCACACCCAGCAGCATCTTCTTCATCACTCTCGCGGGCATCCATCTCATCGCCGCGGCGCTGCACCCGCGCGAGTTCTTCTGCATCGTGCACGGATTCTTGTACCTCATCTGCATTCCCACGGGATACCTGCTGCTGCTCATCTACTCATTGGTCAACATGTACAACGTATCATGGGGCACGCGTGAGACCAAGGCGCCTACTGAGCCCTCCCCTAAGGAGGTGAGTTACTTTATGTGTTATCGTTATTGTCGTTGTTGTTTTTGTGTCGAACGTTATTTGGAGTTTCGCTCCATTCTCCTCTGTTGCTCCGTCCCGCACCTCCGATTAGCATGATTGGCTACGTACATTGCAAAAAAAGTGTAACATATGCCCCCAACCCCCGCCAAGACGAAGGCAGCGATCCCCATATAGCTTTTAACCGACCGTTGGGGCAAGTGCTGTTAGCGAGTAGCACCTGTGAAGTCCGGAATGGCACATAAGAGGGTAGGTGGCCAGCACCATGCCCGGCCGCCTTTGTCTCCATTGTTGTCATGTTTACTACATCACATTTGGCTATTTTTGAGGCTTTTTGAGGGAAGGCCAAGGACTGGTCCAGATGTATGTATGTTGAACTTCTTTCACACCATGTGTAGCCAACTGTGCTAATTGGAGGTGCGAAGGAAGGAAAGTTTCTAAACACAAAGAGCAGTTTTTAAGAAATTAGTTTTCAATGTAATGATTTAAAAGTGCATAGCTCCAATTGCTTTCTCATATTGGAAGGAAGAGGGTTCCAGATGGACGCACAAGCGCACCCAAAAGCACGCGATGTGGTCACTGTCTTTGTTCAATGGTTAGCCAAAATCCACTGATGAGAGGATGACCGGAGCTTGCAAAATTATCGTTTATGTTTCTTGACAAGAACGGTGGTGGTGGCTGTGCCACTCGTGTCCATTAATCCAACACGGTGGGTATCGAGGAGGAGTCATTCACTGACTTTCCAGGAGAGTGTAGTATGACAATTATGGACTATTTGTTCCATCTGAATAGAACGCAATGTTTCCCCCTCGCATTTGTGGGTCTATTCCATGGTGTTCTGGTTTCCCGTTGGCCAATAAAATCTTCATACATGGAGGACCGCAGAGCTTGGACAGTTATTGGCGCCAGTTCACTGAGCAGCTGAAACTGCCTTCCAGCTTGTGTGCGCTTCCCGCTGGTTTGATATCATTGAAGGACCCTGCCTTCAGCACAATGCCCATCCTCCTGTCCCAGCAGAAGAAGGAACGCAAGCATCGTTTGAATGGAACGAAATGCTATATACTGCCACTCGAGTGGGACTGCTTCCAGTGGAGGATCAGCGTCCATCCGAAGAAATACTCGGCACTGAGTCAGGAGGATGACAGTTCAAGGTGCCACCACCTCACTGAGAGCCTGTAGCCATGCTTTTAACTTTGATCCTTACCTCTCGTGTATCGATAGTTCAACGTTTATGTCCCATATTATTGAGGGACTGTGTTATTTTGGTGTGGTTTGGGACTGTTGTTTTGCTGCCTTGCCCCAAGTTATGCATTTAGTATTGAAAAATTGGCAGTAACTGATGTACTCATGCAAGTTGCACTCATATACTTTATTTATTTTATTATATTTCCTATACTTAGCACTGCTATCGTTTTATGTTCTAACTTTATAATCCCCTACACCTACTGGACATCTGTGAAAATAGGTTCATAGCTCATCGGACTCCTCCGGCAGTAGAAATACAGATTATGATTATTGATTGGCTGTGTCGGGTGGAGGAGGATTTACAACGTAACATTTTACTCAAGTCAATACTGAGTCTTGTCTCAACTTATTAACTGTGATTCTAGTTGTGCTTGTATCTTAGGCGCCGTGGTGGCTAGATGTTAACTACCTCCCCTGGTATGCAAGAGGTAGTGGCTTCGATCCCAAACCTGACGATGCCTGTTGCCTATATGGAGTCTGCGTCTATTCCTTTCTCTCCCCATGTTGGTGTGGATTTTACTCCGGGTTCCCTGATTTTTTCCCTCCTCATTTAGAATCATCATGTGATTAGAGTATTTGGCTGCTGTAATTTCCACGTGATAAGCCGCTCATTGAGTTATAATTTGTGATATTCAGGTCGATTCTACAAAAAAGCTTCCTAGCTCAGTGGGCCTTACATGGTAAAATAAAAATAATGGTTTAGTTTAACAGTTTATCATCATCCCTCCCAGCCGAGTGGAGTCGTGCACGGTGTAACTCGACAGAGAGATGAAGCTGCGTCCAATTGAGGCCAGACAACAGGACACTACGAGCACTCAAATGGAGCATCCAGAAGGAGCAGAGATCGAGGCGAGAGGAGAGGACATCGCGAACACTCATATGGAGCACCCAGAAGGAGCAGAGACGAGACCAGAGGACATCGTGAGCACTCAGACAGATCATCCAGAAGGAGTAGAGAGTGAGGAGAGACGACAGGGCATCGCAAGCACTCAGACGGAGCATCCTGAAGGAGCAGCGATCGAGTCGAGAGGAGAGAACATCGCAAACAGTCAGATGGAGTATCCAGAAGGAGCAGAGACGAGACCAGAGGACATCGCGAGCACTCAGACAGATCATACAGTAGGAGTAGAGAGCGAGGAGAAACGACAGGGCATTGCGAGCACTGGGACAGAGCATCCTGAAGGAGCAGAGATCGAGTCGAGAGAAGAGGACATCGCAAACACTCAGATGGAGCATTCAGAAGGAGCAGAGGCGAGACTAGAAGACATCGCGAGCACTCAAACAGAGCATCCAGAAGAAGTAGAGAGCAAAAGTCGACCTCCAGAGCAATCAGACACAGACCTCGCCCTCCATACCAAAGGTAATATTTTCATCAAACAAAGACAAAGTCTTCTTGGTTCTTTCGTTAAAGTCACGTAGAATGGAAATAAAATAATAAAAATAAAATTCTCACGACGTTTTGGCCACAACACAAGTAGGCTTCTTCAGGTGGAGGAACAGAACTCTCAGGACGACAGCGCTTCAATGAACGCTGCTAAGATTCGCAACGTCTTTTAAGCTAGGTGGGAGAAGTAAAGCGCCTTGACAAAGGAATTTACATATCAAACAGGATAATTGAGCATTGAAATAGCGGTGTTAAAGTGTTGGATCAGCAGGGTGTTAAAGTCAGAAATTCGCATGTAACTGGGAGATTAGCATGATGTTATTGTGAGAGATTAGCATGTGACTGGTCACGGAAATAGCTATGTTAAAATCAAAGTTTACATATCAACAGGGCCATTTAGTATATGGACACTAAAGGACTGCAACTATCCAACTATCATACAATAAACCGATGTGAAAAAAACTAAGTATAAACTACGTCAATATAATAAATGTACTCAATATATTATTCAATAAGTTGAGCTATTAACATAAAGTAACTGGGTATACACTACACTATATAATGAATACCATATAGTAAACTAATAAGAAACTAAAATATAAACTACATCAATGTTATTCTTAGTTTTTTCGGTAAAGTCACGTTGAAGAGAAACAACAAAATAACAAAATATATATAAAACAATAAAAAAATTCTCACGACGTTTCGACCATAACTCAAACGGTCATCATCAGGTGTGTCGGTTTGCATAAATTTATTTTGAAAACGGCATTTATTTATTTATATATATAAAATAATAACGTTTGCGTCACGCGCAACGATTGGCAGTTTGCCCAGGACTAGTCCATCTATTTTTTGAAAAGAGGAGGGGGGAGACGAAATTTGTTTTTATGTATGCTGTCTGAAAGCCACTGTAAGCGTGAACAATCAATCAAGAACTGAAATGATTTATCAAATCTTTCCAATGATTGCTAAGATAGAATCCATCTTCTCGGTTGAAATTGTCTCTGTGCTTGTATATGTGAATAGCCTCATGAACGAATCTCTCATGGAAGCCAGATGGCTTACAAAGAACCTCCGTCTTGGAAAAGTCAATGGCATGTGAGCCTACTGAATTAGAACAATGATCTGCTACGGCCGAGGTGTTGGTCCTACCGTGTTTAAGGTCTGCTTTATGTTCACGAATGCGGTCCGAGATATGGCGTTTGGTTTCTCCAATGTAACTACTACCACAGAGGCAACTTAGTTTGTAGACACCAGGGTATTGTATGTCCGGAATCACATCTTTTACAGACGGAACCAGATCACGGATTTTATGTAATGTGTTGAAACGGACCTGGATCTTGTGTTTATTCAAGATTTTGGAGATCTTTTTTGTGATCCCAGCAATGTAGGGTAAAGTGATGGTTTTGAAAGGCTCCTCAAGAGGGTTCTTCTTCATGGTTTGAGTGATAGCTTTGCGGATTGTATAGTCGGAGTAACCATTAGCCCTAAGAGCTTGGTGTACGTGCTTGAGTTCAGTAGGCTCACATGCCATTGACTTTTCCAAGACGGAGGTTCTTTGTAAGCCATCTGGCTTCCATGAGAGATTCGTTCATGAGGCTATTCACATATACAAGCACAGAGACAATTTCAACCGAGAAGATGGATTCTATCTTAGCAATCATTGGAAAGATTTGATAAATCATTTCAGTTCTTGATTGATTGTTCACGCTTACAGTGGCTTTCAGACAGCATACATAAAAACAAATTTCGTCTCCCCCCTCCTCTTTTCAAAAAATAGATGGACTAGTCCTGGGCAAACTGCCAATCGTTGCGCGTGACGCAAACGTTATTATTTTTATATATAAATAAATAAATGCCGTTTTCAAAATAAATTTATGCAAACCGACACACCTGATGATGACCGTTTGAGTTATGGTCGAAACGTCGTGAGAATTTTTTATTGTTTTATATATATTTTGTTATTTTGTTGTTTCTCTTCAACGTGACTTTACCGAAAAAACTAAGAATATGAATTACTGCAGTCACGAAAGCTTTAAATCAAAATTTACATCAATGTTATCAATAAACTCTATATACTCTCCAAACAGCTGAGCTACTAACAATAAGTCGTTATACATTACAATGCCATATGGCGAAAAAATGGGTGGTGGTATTTTCTTTTCAACGTTAGCACCACGGAAAGCGACGAGCTTTGTTCAGACGGACGAGTCCATCTATGCTCGGAACGAAGGAGGGGGGAGAAACAGCCACGATGCGCTGCTCTGTTCTGTGTTGCGTTACAACTATGTTATAAACTAGACTACAATACATTGCAATGTTATACCTTCCAATCTAAACTACATTGTATAATATCGTATACAGCCCAATGTAAGCTCTAACATTATGCATTATATTGATATGTCCCCAACTAAACTTTTTCTACATTACACGACTATACACCGTAATATACACTGCCATAGACAAACCCACCATTAAATTATACAATGCGTTACTATACACTACCCTATACTTTAGACTGTAAAATAGACTTGTAATATTACACTATGTATTATTCTACCAACCCTACTGTATACCACACTACTGTATATTCACTATACAATTACGATACCATATATTGCCTTATGAATTATGTTAAACATTACAATGTTAAACTATTTATTATACAACATGCTATACCTTTGACCGTTGTGTGAACGGTATTTAGAGACATTGTCAGGGAATGGACTGCAGTCTGAAAGTCACCGTATAATACAATCAATTAAGAACCGAAATGGTTTATAACGTCTTTCCAATGGTTACTAAGCCAGAATCCATCTTCTCGGTTGAAATTGCCTCTGTGTTTGTATATGTGGATGGCCTCATGAACGAATGTCTCATGGTAGCCGGATGGCTTGCAGAGAACCTCCGTGTCATGTGAGCCCACTAAATTATAACAGTGATCTGCCACGGCTGAGGTGTTCGTCCTACCGTGTTTCAAGTCTGCTTTATGTTCACGGATGCGGTCCGAGATATGTCGTTTGGTTTCTCCAATGTAGCTGCTACCACAGAGGCAACTTAGTTTGTAGACGCCCGGGTACTGTATGTCTGGAACCACATCTTTTACAGACGGAACCAGATCACGCATTTTATGTACTGTGTTGAATCGGACCTGGATCTTGTGTTTATTCAGGATTTTGGAGATCTTTTTTGTGACCCCCGCAATGTAGGGTAAGGTGATGGTTTTGAATGGCTCCTCAAGAGAATCTTTCTTCATGGCTGGAGTGATGGTTTTGCGGATTGTGTAGTCGGAGTAACCATTAGCCTTGAGAGCTTGGTGTACGTGCTAGAGTTCACTGGCAATGTGTTCCTGGTCGGAAATGCATTGGGCTCTATGGTATAGAGTCTTGATGAGGGAGTTCTTCTGGGACGGATGGTGGTGGGAATCTGGTTTTAAGTAAACATCCATATGCGTAGCTTTCCTGTAGACACAGTGGCTCATTGAACCATCAGGTCTCCTTTTAATTAGGACATCCAAATAGGGTAGCTTGCCATCTTTTTCGACTTCCATGGTAAATCTGATGGCTGGGTGTATGGAATTGATGTTAGAGCTTACATTGGGCTGTGTATACGATATTATACAATGTAGTTTAGATTGGAAGGTATAACATTGCAATGTATAGTAGTCTAGTTTATAAAATAGTTGTAACGCAACACAGGACAGAGCAGCGCATCGTGGATGTTTCTCTCCCCTCCTCCGTTCCAAGCATAGATGGACTCGTCCGTCTGAACAAAGCTCGTCGCTTTCCGTGGTGCTAACGTTGAAAAGAAAAAACCGCCACCCATTTTTTCACCATATGGCATTGTAATGTATAACGACTTATTGTTAGTAGCTCAGCTGATTGGAGAGTATATAGAGTTTATTGATAACATTGATGTAGTTTATACTTAGTTTTTTCACATCGGTGTATTGTATGATAGTTGGGTAGTTGCAGTCGTTTAGCGTCCATATACTAAATGCCTCTGTTGATATATAAACTTCGACTTTAACATAGCTATTTCCGTGACCAGTCACATGCTAATCCCTCACATTAACATCATGCTAATCTCCCAGTTACAAGCTAATTTCTGACTTTAACATCCTGCTGATTCAACACTTTAACACCGCTATTACAATGCTAAATTATCCTGTTTGATATGTAAACACCTTTGTCAAGGCGCTTTACTTCTCCCACCTAGCTTAAAAGACGCTGCGACTCTTTGCAGCGTTCATTGAAGTGCTGTCGTCGCGACAGTTCGTTCCTTCACCTGAAAAAGGCTACTTGAGTTGTGGCCGAAACGTCGTGAGAATTTTATTTTATTATGTTTTATTTGTATTATTTTATTTCCATTCTACGTGACTTTACCGAAAGAACCAAGAAGATGAATCCCTGCAGTCACGAAAGCTTTAAATCGAAAATTAAATGCGAAGTCATTGCTTGTCAGTTAAACAAGACCGAGCATCTGAAATCACGCGATGCGGTGACCATCTTTGTTTGATGAATGGATGAACGAAGTGTGGGTGATGGTTAATGCTCCTAGACGAGATTAGCAAGCTATTGTGATTCATTTGTGGCAAGCACTCTGGTGTTGGACCAGAAGACGCCAAAAGGCGTACAACTCAAAAACAGCGCACTATCAGAGTATTGAGGGCTCGGGGTGAGCATTTAACACCAGTGGAGACTAGGCTCTAAGAAAAGCCGTCTCGGGTGTGGACCAATCAAATTCAAGGACAGTGCATATTATTATCAGAGTTGTCTCTTTTGTTTGCATTTTGATTGCTTGTGTTGTGGTTATTGCAAACACGATGCCTTGAATAAAGGTGTCAGTTTTTGTGCCAGTTAAAAGGGTAAAACCTATTACTATTACAATATTAATATTATTCATCGGAGTAAGTTGTTGTTATTTGGACAATCGCACAAAGTGAACCTTCTGTCCCGTGGATGGGAATGCATAGGAGGAAGACGAGTTTTGGAAGAGCATGATCAGTGACTACCTCAAGCCTCTGGAGGAAGATGACGATCACAGGAAACGCGTGAAGCAGGAACTCTTCGAGATAAGAAACAAGGTACTGGCAACGCGTCATCGCGAGTACCGGAGATGCTTCGATAACAGAAAAATTGCGTTCCAGCGACAACGCGTTGTGCAAACAGCAGGCGTTAAGCGAGTACTTACCGTACTTGGCATGTGGTAGAAGAAGATTTAAACGGCATTGAATTACCTATGCCTTATTATTCCAACGAATTAATTGTTAATTGTTCCAATAATCCGCTAATCCTGTAAAATACATGAACAATAAAACAATAACAACAGAAGTGACCATTTGGCGTCGAGAGTGGACAGTGGGGGAGAAAAATGAACGCACAAAGAGGGGATCCATAAACAGCCCGGGGTCATCCCCCCCGCCACTCGGCCAATGCAATGTAAATCAGGCCTGGTCTGTCTGTCCCAACGTGCAGGGCACTTTCGTCTACTTCATGATCAATGCACTGTGGCTGGTGGCGACCCTGGCACTGCAGTTCGTGGGAGCCGACCTCTACATCCAGATCCCGAGCACGAAGAACGAGGGGACGGTCATCGACGTGCTGCCCCTCGCCTTCATGTTCCTCATCACCTTCTCCAGCATGCTCATTGTCCAGTTCCTGGCCATGCTGTACCACAGCTGAGGAGGAGGGGAGGGGGTCGACCCATGCGTGGCCATAGGGGGTGTGTGTGCATGCCGACTCAGTGACCAACAACAGTAACGATTATCTGAAATGGTCCTGGACTTCCCCCCTTGTGCCGTACCGGCCTTCATAGGTGCCACTCGCTGACAGCACTTGCCCCAACAGTATCTTAAGGCTATCCAGGAGATCCATGTCTTTGCCTTTATGTGAGTGTGGGCAGTGTGCTTATGACCAGCTCCGGTTTCGCAGCCGAGGTCTCACTCCGAAACAGTCGGGCAGCATTATCTTTTCATCGGCTGTGTAACACTGGGTGGAAACTACTTGGTTTGTCATTCCATGCGAAGCTCCGGATTTTATTTGACCACATTGATATCTTCCCTTCTTTATTCTTTCGAGAAGGATGTTGAGGTGTCTAAAGTAACATCTGCACCGGTTAGAAACATTCAGGTCACCCTGCCTACAATGCATCCTGGGTTTAACCAGACTGGATTGTGTCAGGAGCTCACATATTCTTAAAAGATCTAGACACACTCCCATTGGTGAGCTCCTCTCACAAGCGTGGCTGTGTTGGCTGGGTCATGTAGCCCCCATGCCCAGCCACTGCATGGCAAAGCAACTATTATTTGGCAGGATAGATCAGACTAAAGGGCACGGCATGGGCTAGGGAAAAAAAGGAATGATATGGTACAAGAGGATATATAGAGATGAGTGGACTTGCCAATAACTGGTACCAGCGGTCTCAAGATTGGCCACTCCTGAGGAGATGCTACTTGGCAGTTGGAGGCAGTCGCCCACCAGCAATAATGGAGGGCAGAGGAGCGATGCTCGCATCCATAAGCAGAGCACCGGGCAGCTAAACACAACAATTTGGCACAGTAGGGGTCACAGCTGGTGCATTGTCAGTCATCTCAGTCAGTCAACCATTGGCTCCTAGGTCTGTCCCGTTAACTCCTGACATTTTGCCACCGTGGCGCCCCGTGCCCCTCCCCCTTCCCCTCCGTGCCCCCCCCCCCCCCTCTGCCCCCGTTCAGGTTGTTCACGCTGCTGCACGTGCTCTCCTACGTGGAGTCGTCGTCGTCGGGCCAGCAGTCAAAGAGGGGTGCTGTTGGTCGAGACAACAAAGCATTCGTCAACGATGGAGACGACGATGACGCTCAGCAGCGCCGTCTCAGAGAGATTGTCTTACAGATCCCTGGACCCCCTCCTCACACGCCGCACGTGGGTCCCCTCCCCGCACACAGCACATGGACCCCTTCCACTCACGGCGCACCTGGACCCCCTCCTCACAAGCCGCAAGTGGCCCCCCTCCATGCACGCTGCTCGTGGACCCCCTCCTCGCACGCTGCTCGTGGACCCCCTCCTCGCACGCTGCTCGTGGACCCCCTCCTCGCACGCTGCTCGTGGACCCCCTACTCGCACGCTGCACGTGAATCCCTTCCTCGCATCCTCGCACCCTGCACGTGGACCCCCTACTCGCATGTCATGCGTGGACCCATGCACGTCGTGGTTTATCAATGACGGTGCGGTCAGTAAAGGTGCAGCCCTGCAAGATGCTTCCCTTGTTGGAAGAGGTGGGAGTTACCCACGCTTTACCCCACCACCGCATGCGACCTGCCGATCGACCAACTGTGCTGTATCCATTTACGCAGCTGGGTGGACAGAGGCAGCGAGATTTAAGAAGCTTGCAGCGTCGCTCCAAATGCCAGGCCTAAGGATCGACCTCTAGATCGCAAGTGTGGTGACGAGTTAATTGCAGCAGGGCAGCCTCTCATTACAATGGAATGCACTCAAAAGTTCTGCTGTACAACAACGGTGGACATCACTTGTGATATCATCGGCTAAAGTAAATGTAGGGGCTTTGAAGCTGCTCCTGGCCACGGACAGAGAAGTCGCTTCTATGTAGCAGTGGTCAGATGAAGGAAACGTCCTGTTGTTGTTTGTATGTTAAATTTATTTTGCACTGCACTTAGCCAACCATGCTATCGTGGATGTAAACATCACCCACACATAGACTGTCCCGTTAACCATAGAAGTTGATCAAATCACATTATTACGCCTGATTAATTTAGAGGTCGAGCGACCCACATGGGAAATCTTGTTTTGAGAAAGGTTTCTCTACCAAACACAGAAAACGATTCCCCATATCGCTTTAATAGACTTATGGAGCTGTTAGTGAGCACCTAATAACGGCAGGCACAGCACACAAGGTGGGTGGCCAGCACCAAGTCAAACTGCATTACCGCACCATTTTATCATTTGAGGCTGAGTCGACCTAGGGGAGGCCCAGAACCGGTTTAGATAATCACCACTATTGTTGGTGGCCATGAGTGGAAGTGAAACTAGCGTCCCAAGGCTCAAATACTTGTGCAGGGCTATGAACACGAGTTTTATTTCACGTTCACTGATGGTCAGATATATATGCCAACATATATTTATAGATATTTTATAATACTCTTTGGTTCTTTCGGTAAAGTCACGTAGGTATAAAATTAAATAAATCACGACGTTTCTATTGCAACACAAGCAATCATCATCAGGTGGGAAACCCAACAGCAAGAAGTTTTTTCTACTGAAGTGGGAGAGAGATGCCATGGTAAGAGGTTTCTAGGTAAGAACGGGGGGCAGGGCAAGGGGGGGGAAGAGGGGGTGTGTGGGCTAGGGGGAGGGGATCGTTGCGTGGACGCTTGATTGATATGTATAATGTGGTTTATTTACAGAGATGTAGAGTTACATTGAGACTGTGTGGATAAATAAAACAAGACAGAGAAGAAGCAGTCATACATCCAGAGCACCACGTTCAGATAGTTTCCCCAAAATATTGTATTGGAGATGTGAATCCATAATTTTAATGCTAAGGCAATGTTTCGCTGCTATTTGCCGCTGAGAAGATGTTATCTCCCTCGATCGGTACACAGGAGGTCATGCTGGACCCTGGCGGTGCCTCTGTTATACTTTTGGAGTTGGCGTGTGCTCTCGCTGTGGTGGTCGGAGCTTGGGTTTTTATCCGGGTTCCTTGGTTCAGATGATTAGACTGCTGTTATAAATTCTCACGTGTGGTGATATCAGCTACTGCGATCATCAGCTATCATTACGTGTGACCAGCTCGCCTATGAACAAGAGCTAAGAGCACAGTTGAGTTTAACTGGTAAATAAAACTGTGAATTCCCTTGCACCTTCTGAGGACGGTAGTGTCTTGGTCAACAGGTCACTTACCAAACGCTTAACGATCGATCCAAACCTTTTAGGTCCACGCTTCGCTGGGCGCGTATAGTGGTTACGCACACGTAAAGCTCTGTGTCTTTCTGGTGGATGCGTTGTCGGGCTGGTCCCATGGTGTCTGAAACGTGGAACAGCACGAAGGCGTTGGTGGTGAGCGGTAAAACGTGCACTCCTCCCCCATCACCCCCAGATTAATGTAGGTTACACTCCTCTGCTTGACAATAAATCCCAAAGGTTATTTTTAGTTTATAACGTCGCGATTTATAGCTTTTGTTAAACTTGACAAGATTACGTTTTAGTCCATGGCAATGAGAATAGAGTTCGTTTGTAGGAGAACATATTTGCACGATGCTATTTAAGTAAATTAACATACAATGTGGTAACACGGCACGTACTGATTATATGCACTTTATTGCCTATTGTTTTTTACTTTGCACAAATATAGTTTACTGAACTTTTGCAAGCCGTTATCAGTCATGTATTCTCGACTGCTTGCATATAGATAGTGGCGCAGCCCTGCAATGAATCACCCCTCCAGGCGATTGAGACAGCCTGCCACCTACAGATTGCGCAACAGCGCCCCACACGACTTCCAGCCGTTTGAACTCGGTCGTTGGTGTAATTTGCATTCTTATCTGGAGTAAACCAACCTCCAAATCTACATATCGCTGGGTTCACAGTTTAGCGCGCTAATCAATACTGCACCACTCACTTTAGCATTGCCACATCCAAATAAATAAATGCGTATGCACCAACCGCTTGAAATAATGCCACATCGCATAGTCGTCGTGTCGACAATTAGAGAGGTAGCCAGGTTGCTCAAAGATCAGCGCTGGACTGGTACCATTGAGAAGCTGGGTTCAACCCCGGCTACTGAAACTAAACTTTTATTTTTATTTTACCAGGTAAAGTCCACTAAGATATATACAGCTTTTTTTAAAATAAGCGACATGGCCACAAATAATAGCTCAACGAAGTGGATCATTAATCACGTGTACATTTGTAGCAGCAGTCAAATACTCTTAACGCACTTTTATTCCAAATATGGAGAACAATCCCAGCGACCACGAAGAGAAAGAGGCATGCAATCTCCAAACAGGCATAGCATACAACAGGCATAGCAGGCGAGGTAGTTAACATCTCCTAGTCACCGTGGCACCCTGCCTGTGACTGGCAGGGCTCTCCCGGTATAGTTAGCTGATGGCCTCAGCCCGGTCACCAACGATTCAAAGACGGATTGTAAAAAAACAAATTAATTGGTATTGGTTCCCACGTGACCACTTGATTTGATTTGCTCTGACGGATGGTGGTGAGTATATCTGAATATTGCCTTTATACTCAAACCATCTAACCCAAAGTAAACAGACAGTCCTCGACTTGCGAGTGTCCGACTTACGAACGCCCGCTTCCATGAAATATATAAAATAAGAAAAATATTGATTTAAAATGCGAACTTGCAATTGCAAACTGAACTGCCGGCTTACGAACCGTTCGAATTTCGAACAGGTCTCAGGAACGAACTAGGTTCGTAACCCGAATACTGCCCAGAAATAACTTCTGCTCAATAGGTTTGTGGTCATATATAGTTACTAATTATTGTTAACATGGGGATAGTACATTTGTGTGATGTAGGTGCTGGATGTGGTCATAGCTGGGATCCTATCCTTTTCTATATTTATAGAGCACCTTTGGTCAAGGCACGCTTTCCAACATTTAAAAGCTGTAACAAAAACAAAGTGATTTATATGGCAAGGGCAGTGCAAGGGCCGAGGAATGAGTGTCCCGAACAGAGGACATGTGGCTTCATGCAAGAGATATAGGGAAGGAACGGAACAAAATGGAACGGTAAAAAGGGAAGAGGAAGGGGATGGGCTATTAAAAAGAGGTGAGGCCTTCAGAGAGGAATGGAAGAAGGTTATGGAGGTGGCCTGCTTCATGTTCAAGTATCTCTCTATTTACAAAGTTCGATTTTACGATATTTCACGTTCATGCAATTGACAAATTACGTGTTCTAATGCTGTGCTGTGCTGTGTGATTGTCACGCGGCCCCCATGGTGTCAGCCAGCGCTGGTCTCAGACCCTCGGTACCCACTATATCTGTTTACCTGCTATGAAGTAGGAGCATTGCTCGAAACGTCGACAATTATATACATGTCCTTTCAATGCATTGTTGTTAACGAGTGTGTTGTAGAGGAGGTTAATTGACCATACTTCACCACGCTGACCAAACCGGGTTGGTGGAGGTAGGTGAACATTGTATAAACGTGGAGAGGAAGGAAAGTACGGTACAATATTTGAATTCATACGCACACAGTGGGGAGCACAGGCGTTGCCTCTGCCAGTGATCTCAGTCAACCCACCGCTCCTGGGTCTGTCCCGTGAACTCCTCCTGCACCCAGCTGGCACAGCAGTCAACCCATAGCACCTGGGCCTGTCCTGGGACTCCTACCAGTAGCAAGCCTCCCACACTGCAAGTCGACTCAAAGTGCACTTAGCCTGTGACAAGCGCCGTGGTGCCGTCACCACCACTTAATGGCGGATGGCAGCTGTTGTTAATGCACGGTGGAACAGAGTTCAGCTTCCAATGAGTAGGATGGTACGGTGTATGTGTGTATAAAGCAGCAGCACTGGAGAGACAAAGGTGGCCGGGTGTGGTGGTACCGGGTTTTATCGGTACTTCTTGCTAACAGCACTTGTCCCAACAGCCTCATAGAGGCTATACATGAGTCTTTGTCTTTGCAGTGGTTTGTGCACTGCGCCACGGTCTCTGTGACCTTTATTGCACTGAGGTCCAGGTCGTTATAGGTCCAGCCTTGACGAACGCCTTTCAACGTATTGCATGCTTCTCCAAATTATAAGACGAATCCAAAAACATACATATTTGGCCTCACACAAGACAAAGATCGCCCGTATAGCCTGAACAGACTGTTGGGGAAAGTGCTGTAAGCGAGCACCAATGAAGGCTGACACAGCACACGAGGGTTGGGTGGCCAGAACCACGCCCGGACGCCTTTATCTCTACAGTGGCCATGTTAACACATTACACCGTACCGGGTAATAATGTGAGGCTGAGTCGAAGTTAGGGGAGGCCGTGAGCAGGAATCGAACTCGGGTCACCAAGTTCGTAGCGCCGAGCGCTGCTCTTCACAATAACAAAAAGTCGCCATTCGCCACTAAGTGGTGGTGACGTTACCATGACACTTGTGCCAGGCGATGTGCACTTTGAGGCCACGTGAATTGTCGAAGACCCTCTAACAGTAGGTCACAGGACAGACCCAGGTGCCTTGGGTTGACTGAGATGACTGGCAGATGCACCACCTGTGCCTCCTATTGTGCCAACTTCCTGTATTTTTTTCGACCCGGTTATCCGCTCATTGTTGTGAGCGTCGCTCCTCTGCCCTCCGCTGTTGTTGGAGGACGATTGCCTCAAACTTCCCAATAGCGTCTTCTAGGTGCACGTATCCTGGCACTGCACAGTAGCATCCTTAACGAGCCTCCTCGCTCACTCTACACGAAGCTGCGGGTCGTGCTCTTACATGTGGACATCTCCTGGATTATAACTTTTGCTTTAAAATGCACAAGCTAAATGTGCGTCTCAGAATCGGTAGACCGCGGTAGAATGGAGAAGGATGTTGGAGTGGTGGTGCCGCGCCTGGCACATTAAAATAACAACCCGCCGAGCCGAGTTAGATAGCAAGACACGGCTAACATCTGCAGTGGCGAAGTGATGACACCTTGGATGAAGGTGAATCATTCCAAAAGCACGATTAATGATGATCCGTACCTCGAGATTCCTGGCTGGCTGCTGGCTGGGCGCCTCTCCACTCCAACCACAATTACTCCACTGTTAGTGGCTGATGTAGGCCGTTGCTACAGAAACTAGCTGGATAACATAACTGGCTATGCGGGATTATTTGTCGAACAAATGAAATTAAACGGCTTAAACGGAAGTCCGGCAGACGTCTAATAATAGTAATAATTATAATCATTATTAATTGGCATAGATAGCGACACCGAAAAGATGGAAATAACGAATAGAGAAGACTGACCACGGCTCATTTAAAATCGCTCTAACTTTTAAATGTGCTCCTATCAACGTAATTATTTTGCCAAGATGCTTATTTCCTAGATGTGCGTGTATGTATATCTATAACCTCAGTCTTTGCGTTTTATTATCAGAATCAGAATCTTTAGTTATCCTGGAGAAATATGATAAGCTATGAAGATATTTTTCAGAGATGTCCAGTAGGGATGGGTCAGAAACTTAAACGATAGGAGTAAGCAAATCACTCAAGATAAATGTATCAATAAATGAAAAACTAAAAAAAGCTATTTAATTTACCAGGTAAGGCCCATTGACTTATTAGCTATTTTCAGAATAGACTTGGCCACAAATGATAGCTCCACAAAGTGGCTTATTGTGTGGACATTGTATTGCAGGCAGACACTACACGCACATTGTTGATTCTGAATGAGGAGGGAAAAACCAGAGGACCCGAAAAAAAATGCACGCGACCACGGGGCGAGAGAGTGAGACATAAACTCAAAATATACTGAAGGTCACGGGACAGACCCAGGGGCCATGGGCTGACTGAATTAGATGACTGGCAGATGTACCACCTGTGCCCCCTACTGTCAACTTAACGCATTACATCCGCCCGGCGCTCCGCTCGATGGAGTCGGGATCTAACCCACGAACCTCGTGCAGATTACTGTTCGTGCTCCGAGCGCAGGAGGACTAAGAGACGAGTCTGAACACGGACAGCTGTCGTTTGCTTGCGTGGCTGAGCTTCGTGACCTGCGAGACGAATCCACAGCCTGCCGCGTGTGTGGTGATTTGTTGCTTTCTTATTTATCCATACGAGTCGCACTGAACCGTGGGGCATTTTGAGCTGCGAAGCAACTGTGTACCGCATAGTAAAGTTTTTTTTGGATTATTTCGCGTAAATATAAATGTGTCGTTAACCCACCACCACCCGACACAGCTAATCAGCAAGGTTTGTCACCTAAACAAAACGTGCCAATTACTATGGGCAGCCACCCCGCTAAGGCGGTCACAGTAGGACGATTGGGATCGGTAAGAGCAGTGTTCTTCATTTCAAGGCCCACGGGCCAATGGCGGCCCCAGGTGGCCTTCAGTGTGACCCCTGACAGCACATGGATATGAAAACACCCCTTGCAGGTGAGGCGGTGTGGCGGCTCTCAGACTGATGTCATATCGGCTGAAGTAGCCTCCCTCTGAAAATGAGTGAAGAACACTGTTTTTGGATCAGGAGGAGGTGGTGGCAGAACCTTCGAGAAACCTTTGAGAAGGGACATGGACCACGGGGGCCCTGGGTGACTGTGCAACTCGCCCTCTCACCTATACTCACCGTTGTCCTTCACCAACGTGGTTAGGAATGGTCAAAGTCCAACACGCTCCCCACATACCCCCGACCGCGATTGCGGAATTAAACAACGATGAGGCAATTAAGGATTGCCCCTTGCTGTGGCTGAACGCTATCGCGGGATGAATGTCAAGGCAGGTGCGCGGACTTCATCCCAATCGATACACTTTGTGAGCTTTGCAATTGCAGGGATAATCAAATCACGTTCCTCTAATCACCTCGATAAGGCTTCTCACCGAGCCAGGTTGTTTATAAGTCAACATCCCCTTATCCATTCACGTTCACGTGAGACGAATTGAGTTCACATTCTACTGGGGGTATGTGCGTGCGCATGTCTGTATGCATTTGGAGCCGCGGAACAGTGAACACGAGTTCGATTTCCGCTCACCTCCAATATCGGGTGACGAATATCTGAACCCGTACTGGGCCTCCCCTATGTCGACTCGGACTAAAACGAGTATCGGGTGCGGTGTGTAAAACATCAGCACTGGTGAGACAAAGGCGGCCGGATGTGGTGTTGCTCGTGCCAGCCTTCACCCATACAACCTTCAACAGTCTGTTGAAGCTTGTATGGGAGAACGTTGTCTTGCGTGTGTCTCTCTCTCTGTCTCCCGCCATATTGTGTGTCTCTCGCGTTATGCTCTCACAATCTGCCTTTAACTTCTCATCAATTCACTGCCGTTCACCAATTTCTGCACGAGTGCCTATCACATCAAAATCCGAATATTTATGTATATTGCAGGAGGAATCCGATGAGCTATGAAGCTCTTTTTCACAGATGTCCATTAGGGGTAGGTCAAAGCGTTACATCAACAAACAATACAAAACACGATAGGAGTGCAAAGTATAGGAAAGGTAAACAAATCACTACAAAAAATTGCACTCCTATCGTGAAAGGAAAATAAACAATATTTAATTTACCAGGTAAAGCCCATTGAAGTATTAGCTTCTTTTTTCAGAAGCAACCTGGCCACAAATGATAGCTTCACGAAGTTGGCTTATCATGTGGAAATGAAAAGCAGCCAAATGTATAGCAGCCAAATTATCTTAATAATCTAAACGCATGTTTAAATATCCATCCCCATGCGCTTCTGCCACCGTCTGAAACGTTTTTCCTTCCGATATTATGAAGCCACTGAAGCTATGCACTTTTAAATCATAAATTAGATTAAAATCGAATTTCTTTAGAACGGCTTTTTTTCCTTTGCCAGTACCAAAATATGAGAATAGGTTTTCCCCTTTATCTGGCAACAAAACAAGTGTTAAGATTTTGATTTAAAGCTTTCGTGACTGCAGGGATTAATATTCTTGGTTCTTTCGGTAAAGTCACGTAGAAGGGAAACAATAAAAGAATAAAAATATAAAACAATCATCATGATGATAATTGCTTGTGTTACAGTCGAAACGTCTTGAGAATTTTATTGTTTTATATTTTTATAATTTGATTGTTTCCCTTCTACGTGACTTTACCGAAAGAACCAAGAATATGAATCCCTGCAGTCACGAAAGCTTTAAATCAAAAAGAATATAGGTGTTAAGATGTTAAAACACCAAAGTGAAACCTTTAACAAGGAATCTTGTCTGCATTAACACTGTTTGAGACTAGGCTCCAAAGAAAGCTGTCTCTGGTGTGGACCAACCAGTTTCAAAGACAATGCATATAATATATTCTTGGTTCTTTCGGTAGTTTGTTGTCCTTCCCCCGCACCTCCGATTAGCACGGTTGGCTACGTACGGTGCCAAAGAAGATCAACAAACACCTAATTATGTTGTATATTTCCCAATATTTTTAAGTCTTGCTGTTAAAATCTATCTTTTTAAAGGGCTGCCCTTGTCAGCATCGCCTATGATCGTTGTATTTCACCTGCTCTGAATAAAGATGCCATCTGTGAATGTTTCACCTGAGCCGAGTCACAATTCCCACTCTGTGTTTATTATGTTTCACAGAGATGGCCTTGAGGCAGGGAAACACCATTTCCTTTTACATTGCTAGATACATCACCCCAAAGGAGTTCCGGCGGCGATGCTGCTATCGGGCGCACAGTCACAGAGTGGGAACTCCTCAGCAGGCGATGAGTCACGAGGAGCATCTTGATGAGCACGACCCTTGCTCTGCAGAGGGACGGTCTTCTTGCTGAAATAGCCTCACGCAGTGGGTTCGTGATGTTGATGGATACCGGTCTGCCCTGCAATAAACATTACCACGATGACTGTGTCCATATGTAACATCGTACATATGAGAGAGAACCGGGTGGTGGCGGCTTCGCACGTCCCCGGTAATCCAGCACTATAGAGGCAGCAGGGAGGGTTGGTGGATCACCCACAGATGATGTCGTGAAACTCCCTTCCCGTGGGCTTCGAGGAAGTGCCTTACCCTGGCTCGTCAGGAGAGGGCGATACATCAAGTGGACTAATCGCCATCTGTTTCAATCTGAACCGGGATTGAACGTTGCCTCGTGCAACACGTGGGTTTTCACCAGGTTATTGGGTTTGCTCCCACTTGCGTATAATGATAAACACAGCTGATCATTTATTGGCTATGAACAACTTAAAATAAAAACTCAATGTAGCATCAGCAAGCCCCTCCTTAAAATGAGTCTTTCCACTCAATGTGGCTTTCCTGGATATAAGTAAATATTGATTACGAGGAAATTTAAAGTGGATTAACTGCTCATTCCTGTGGATTACGAGCTAATTGTAGATGAGTATTATTAGTAGTGTAATGCTTTGTGCTGACTGTTATTAAACCACTGTTGTCTGCACTCCTTCAATGGAGGAGGAATAACACTACACAAATTCTCTCCTGCAGTCCTCTCGTGGCTAGCAGACCTTGACATTGGCATCCAGTTCCTGAGCTCCCGAGCCGATTGCTGCCATATGCAAGAGTAGACGAGAATCAGATTCGCGTGATGACTCATCACCTGTTCTGGTTGCCTCGCTGTGCCCTGTGCACCCGATAGGAGCATTGTCGGGACTAATCTAACTGACTCACTATTTTTTTTATTTTACCTGGTAAGTCCCATTAAGCTGTACAGCTCTTTTTATAAAGGAGCTGACCACAAATTATAGCACAACGAAGTAACTTATCACTTGCGAATTTATAGCAGCCAAATACTCTAAAGGCATATTGATTCTAAATGTGGAGGGAAAAATTGGAGGACCCGGAGAAAAATCCACTCGACCACAGGGAGAAAGACATGCAAACTCCAAATATGCAGCAGGCGTCACAGTCGGGATCAAACCCACGGTCTTCTGTATACCAATCGAGGGAGTTAACATCTTGTCACCGTGGCCCCCCTCAGGTAAATCTCAGTTTCTCGCATTACGAGGAGGCACGACGATTTCACGGCCTCGACGGTATTTTTTTCATATAAATACATTTTGTGGTGAAATTAGTTCAGAATCAGAATCTTTATTTATCCTGGAGAAATCCGATGAGCTCTCAAGCTCTTTTTCAAAGGTGTCCCAAAGGGGCCAGTCAAAAAGTTACAACAATGCAAAAACACGAATAGGAGTGCAAAGTAGAGGAAAGGTAAGCAAAGAACCAAGAATGAATATATAACATAGATAAAGTATACAAGTTCATATTTCAAAAGTATATAAATTTCCAAGCTCGGTTTAAACAACAGCAAGGAAAGTGCCAGACGTTGCACATTAAAAAGTAACTTTACATTGTAAGAAGAAAAAGACCACACGCCTTGACAAAGGAATTAGCATATAATTTAGCATTGAAATGGCTCATTGAAATAGCTAAGATAAAGTATACACATCCGCAGAGGTACCCCTTGACAAAGGAATTAGCGCTGGAGTGGAAGAAGCCACGCTTAGATCACGACCTTTAAGCTGTGTGAGAAGAAAAAGGACAAGTGCCTTGACAAAGGAATTACCATATAATTTAGCATTGAAATGGCTCATTGAAATAGCTAAGTTAAAGTATACACATCCGCAGAGGTACCCTTTGACAAAGGGATTAGCATCGAATTTAGCATTGAAATAGCTGAGTGATTAGCTTGTAACTGCTCGCAGAAATAGCTATATTAAATTTAGAGCATATACGTTCACCGAGGCACCTAGTACTCATCAAACAGGAGAATTTAGCGAAACACAACCACGCTCAGACATCGGACCTGTGTGCGAGCAAACAAGGTGTTCTGACAAAGAAATTAGCATAAAAAGTTAGCATTTGATTGGCGGATTTTAGGAAAGAGGTGGTGTACGTGCCGGTGGACTCGCAGTTTGGCGCGGGGGGGGGGGGAGGGGGGAGGGGGGAGTTTACCTATTGATGGTGTGAAAAGGGGGATTTTATAAGAGCTGCGAAAGTTTGGGGTACCACTACTTGAAAACTATACTGTACCATTGAAATTAGTTTAATGTTTAGTTCGATTTAGAACATCTTTCCAATGGTTGCTTAATTTGAAACCATCCTCTCGGTTGAAATTGTGTCTGTGTTTGTAGATCTGAATTGCTTCATGAACAAATCTCTGATAAAAGCCCGTGGGTTTGCAAAGAACCTTGGTATCAGAGAAAATTATATCGTGATCCCCCACAGCATTGTAACAGTGATCAGCCACGGCAGAAGAATTCTTTTGCCGTGTTTCAAATATGATTTGTGCTCGCGAATTCGGTCAGAGACATGTCGCTTTGTCTCACCGATGTAGCAATCACCGCAGGTACAACTCAATTTGTAAACCCCGGGGTACTGTAAATCAGGAATGACATCCTTCACAGATGGGATCAGATCACGAATTTTGTGTACTGTATTGAACCGGACCTGGATCTTGTGTTTGTTTAGAATTTTGGAAATATTTTTAGTAACACCTGCTATATATGGAAGTGTGATGGCTTTCACCGGAGTATCAAGTGGTTGTTTCTGTATGGAGGGAGAGACAGCTTGGCGGATGGTACGGTCAGAGTAACCATTCCTTTTGAGGGCCAGGTGTATATGTTTTAATTCACTGGTCAGGTGGTGTTGGTCCGAAATGCAATGAGCCCTATGGTATAAAGTTTTGATGAGAGAATTCTTTTGGGCTGGGTGGTGGTGGGAATCAGGTTTCAAGTAGGAATCTGTGTGGGTGGGTTTCCTGTAGACAGAATGCCCCAATGAGCCATCAGGTCTCCTCTCAAACAGAACATCTAAGAATGGTAGCTTGCCATCTTTCTCCAGTTCCATGGTGAATTTGATGGCGGGATGTCTGGAACTGATGTGGTGTAGGAAAAGGTTCAGAGCTGGGAGGCCATGTGGCCAAATGACGAAAGTGTCATCCACATATCTCTTTCACAGGGAAGGTCTGAGGGTGGAAGTATGGATAGCGTCTGATTCAAATTTCTCCATGAAAATATATTGAAATAATTGAAAATTTGGTCCAACATGGACTAGACCCCGACACACCTGCACTGGTTAGGCACTGCCTCAACAATACCTACTTTATTTGGAAGGGCTCCTTCTACAAACAAAATGAGGGTACCCCCATGGGATCCCCCTTATCACCAGTGATAGCCAATATTTTCATGGAGAAATTTGAATCAGACGCTATCCAGACTTCCACCCTCAGACCTTCCCTGTGGAAGAGATATGTGGATGACACTTTCGTCATTTGGCCACATGGCCTCCCAGCTCTGAACCTTTTCCTACACCACATCAATTCCAGACATCCCGCCATCAAATTCACCATGGAAGTGAAGAAAGATGGCAAGCTACCATTCTTAGATGTTCTGTTTGAGAGTAGACCTGATGGCTCATTGGGGCATTCTGTCTACAGGAAACCCACCCACACAGATTCCTACTTGAAACCTGATTCCCACCACCACCCAGCCCAAAATAATTATCTCATCAAAACTTTATACCATAGGGCTCATTGCATTTTGGACCAACACCACCTGACCAGTGAATTAAAACATGTACACCTGGCCCTCAAAAGGAATGGTTACTCTGACCGTACCATCCGCCAAGCTGTCTCTCCCTCCATACAGAAACAACCACTTGATACTCCGGTCAAAACCATCACACTTCCATATATAGCAGGCGTTACTAAAAATATTTCCAAAATTCTAAACAAACACAAGATCCAGGTCCGGTTAAATACAGTACACAAAATTCGTGATCTGATCCCATCCGTGAAGGATGTCATTCCTGATTTACAGTACCCCGGGTTTACAAATTGAGTTGTACCTGCGGTGATTGCTACATCGGTGAGACAAAGCGACATGTCTCTGACCAAATTCGCGAGCACAAATCAGATTTGAAACACGGCAAAACGAATTCTTCTGCCGTGGCTGATCAATGTTACAACGCTGTGGGGGATCACGATATAATTTTCTCCGATACCAAGGTTCTTTGCAAACCCACGGGCTTTTATCAGAGATTTGTTCATGAAGAAATTCAGATCTACAAACGCAGACACAATTTCAACCGAGAGGATGGTTTCAAATTAAGCATCCATTGGAAAGATGTTCTAAATCGAACTAAACATTAAACTAATTTCAATGGTACAGTATATTTTTCAAGTAGTGGTACCCCAAACTTTCGCAGCTCTTATAAATTCCCCCTTTTCACACCGTCAATAGGTAAACTCCCCCCCCCCCTTCCCCCCCCCCCCCCCCCGCGCAAAACTGCGAGTCCACCGGCACGTACACCACCTCTTTCCTAAAATCCGACAATCAAATGCTAATTTTTATGCTAATTTCTTTGTCAGAACACCTTGTTTGCTCGCACACAGGTCCGATGTCTGAGCGTGGTTGTGTTTCGCTAAATTCTCTTGTTTGATGAGTACTAGGTGCCTCGGTGAACGTATATGCTCTAACTTTAACGTAGCTATTTCTGTGACCAGTTACAAGCTAATCACTCAGCCATTTCAATGCTAAATTCGATGCTAATTCCTTTGTCAAGGCACTTGGCCTTTTCCTTCTCACACAGCTTAAAGATCGCGATCTAAGCGTGGCTTCTTCCACTCCAACGCTAATTCCTTTGTCAAGGGGTACCTCTGCGGATGTGTATACTTTAACTTAGCTATTTCAATGAGCCATTTCAATGCTAAATTATATGCTAATTCCTTTGTCAAGGCGCGTGGTCTTTTTCTTCTCACACAGCTTAAAGGTCGTGATCTAAGCGTGGCTTCTTCCACTCCAGCGCTGTCCTCCAGACAGTCTCGTCCCTTCACCTGATGAAGGCCGCTTGTGTTGTGGCCGAAACGTCGTGATTTTTTGTTATTTTATTTTCACCTACGTGACTTTACCCAATAGAACCAAAGAGTATGGATCCTAGCAGTCACGAAAGCTTTAAATCTAGAATTTACATTGTAACTTTTAAGTCTATAGTTATAGATTGAACAAAGATAATGACTTTTTACTGGAATGGGGAATGCAGCAGCAGTTACACCCGAGGCAGCAATGAGAGGCGCACCGGCAATCTCGTCAATCCGCTGCTGGATCCAATGCTCGCTTAGTGACGAGCAAGAGAGCGCAACGCTAACGTCAGTGGTGAGTACTTGAACGGCCGGTCCCTGAGGCACCGACCCCTTTACCGAACCGTGGCAAAGTAAAGAACACAGTAACACTCATGGAGAGAGGGCTTTATCCGGAATGGCATCTACAAAGAGGCTACGAATTCTCCGATCGATGTTCACAGGTGTGCGTTGTACCGCGTGTGGGGAGCGGTGGCACATCGGTTATCGAGCCGATGCTCTGAATGGATGGCATTGCTGATAGAATGTCACTTTGCTGACTTCTCTGTATCTTGTTTTATTCATCCATATAGTCTCAATTTAACTCTGCATCTCTGTAAATGAACAACATTATTAATATTTATCAATATATATAGGCATACATATGGCCATAAATTAACATGGACTAAAACTCATATTCATTTGAAAATAGTGTATTTTGCGCTAAGATCCTGGCGACCCGAGTTCGATTATGTGAACCGGTCCTGGGCCTCTTCTAGGTCGACTCAGCCTCAAATGAGTACCTGGTGCGATGTGTAAACATCGCCACTCGGGAGAGACAAAGGCGGCCGGGGGTGGTGCTGGCCACCCAACCCCACGTGCCGTGCTGGCCTTCATAGGCGGTGCTCCGTAACAGCACTTGCCCCAACGGTCTGTTAAGCCTACGCGGGGGATCTTTTATTTGTTGTACCGCATGAATGTTGCGCCCCACGTGCCTGGAGCGAGCGAGCTTCCTGAGGAACTGGGCAGGCGAAACGTCGCGCATTGGCACGATGCGCCACGCGTTTTCCAACCCGAGAGCTCATCAGATAGTCGTGCAGCTACCAAACACACCGATTGCATGCAAGGCTAGGTGTTCCCTCGACTTAAACATCTTACAATCCAGTCTCACATCGCCTTGATGCAAGAAGACATCTAAAGTGGGCCCTGGTCATTCATAAAACCCGTATTGGCAAATCTGTGTTGCACTTAGCTAATTCATTAACCCAAGAAACATAAGACGTGCATCAAATTTCCATTTAACTCTTCCTCAAACAAAAATATGAATAGGTGACCAAGCCTTTGACGTTGCAGACTATAACTGTTGTACATTTAACTAATTTTGCATAGTACGGAGCCAAACGTTATAATCGGAGTTGCTGGACACAAAAGAAATTGCAGATGTGATTTGTATCCTTGATCCTTGCCCCTCATGCATCGATAGTTCAATGTTCATGTGCAGTGTGTTGTTGTTTTGGTGAAGTCTGGGACTATTCTTCTTTGGTTCTTTCGGTAAAGTCACGTAGAATGAGAATAAAATAATACATTTATAAAATACAATAACACAATAATATTCTCACGACGTTTCGGCCACAACACATCGGCCTTCTGATGAGAATATTATTGCGTCATTTTATTTTATCAATTTATTATTTTATTCTCATTCTACGTGACTTTACCGAAAGAACCAAAGAAGATGAATCATTGCAGTCATGAAAGCTTTAAATCGAAATCTGGGACTATTGTTTTTTGTTTTGCTGCCTTGCCCCAAGAATGCATTCAGTGTTGCAAATTTGGACTTCATAATTTGTTTGGTTATGTATTTATGTTTTGTGACTTTCTTACCTTTTCTCTATTTTGCACGATTTTCCTTAAGACCAAAACAGGTGAATTTATACACAATGCTTGCTGCCGCCTGATGATGCTAGTTCTGAGCGTTGCTCCTCCAACCTCTGCTGTTGTTAGAGGGTGACGGCCTCCAACTGCCCAATAGACTCACAGTGCACCTACCCTGGCACTGCCCAGTAGCGTCCTTCACGAGCCTGCTCCTCTGCCTCCTCTACAGAGGCCGACCTATGCTGTGTAGCAAACAAAGACAAAGATCCCCGCTGAAGCCTTAACAGCACCATTCCCAGCCGCCTTTGTCTCCTCAGTGGCGAAGCTTACTACAAACCGCACTAGGTACTCATTTAAGGCTAAGTCGACCAAGGGGAGGCCCGGGACCGGTTCAGATAACCATCGCAGGTGTTGACCGTGAACGGGAATCGAACCTGGATTGCCGGGTTTGTATCACAGCACGTTAACCATAGCACTACCGCAACCTGAAATGTGTAGCACCGTAGGCTGTAATGTATGAATTGTTTATCCTGACGCAAACATGAGGATATAATCTGTTAGCGGAGATTAGAGTATGTAGTCTTCCATATTCAACGCGCCCCTGTGTTACAACTTGCCCAATAATCTAACGGAGATAGACCCCACATCGAAGTTCTGTGTGGAAGCCACTGTCCCCGCAATATCCCCATGCACCCGCGCAATGCAATAATCCACGAGCTTACATTCCAACGTTCAAAGTCCACTCTATTTGTCCTCCACGGGGATTTCTAGATTTTCTCAACTCATCCCCCATTTCAAGACGAGAGTCTGTGTAATATCGGCAGTTCACCAACACTGATTCAAGGGAGCCCGATGCTGCTGACGAGGCACCATACGTCGTAAGCGGTCAAGACGTTTTGGTGTCTTCATTTATTAAGGAGCATAAACCATGGCTTAAAGCTTTCGTGACTGCAGGAATCCATACTTTTTGGTTATTTCGGTAAAAGTTACGTAGGTATGGCCCGCTGGTTCTTCAGTTCCATTGCTGGATTATTTTTTTCTGTCTGAGAATGACCGATTGTGTTGCAATCGAAACGTCGTGATATATAATTTTTATTTTTTTTATTTTTATACCTACGTTCCTTTTCGAAAGAACCAAAGAGTATCTTTTGGTAAAGTCACGCAGAACAAAATTATAAAACAAAAAACTATGACGTTTCGATCGCAACATAAGCAATCGTCATCAGGAGGAAAAAGGAGGGGGAAAGCTGCTGAGGCAGACTTTTTATAGGTTTGAAATGGGTGTAGCCCAAGGGTCACAAACAAAGTGGGCGGGGCTAGTGATGTTAAATGAGAAATTTGCATGTTAATGTAAGATGGGAGGGCGACTTCCACGCCGAGGGCACAGAGGTGGCTATTGTAATGTGAGAGATTAGCATGTTAATGTAAGATTGCAAAGCCGCCGCGATGTCGAGGACGTGAGCGATGGTGGCTGTGTTAGTGTGAGACATTTAACCTATTAATGTAAAATCAGAAAGTCGAAAATAACAACTAACATCGGAAGGTAGGATGGAAACATCACAGCCAGTTATGACTTGAACTGGTTAATAACGTCCTTCAAATGATTGCTCAGTTTGTACCCATATTCTCGGTTGAAATTGTGTCTGTCTATATATCTGGATGGCTTCATGAACGAATCTTTGGTGATAGCCGGTGGGTTTGCAAAGTACTTTCGTTTTGGATAAATCAATTTCGTGTGAGCTCATCGCATTTAAACAGTGATCAGCCACAGCCGAGGTATTGGTCCTACCATGTTTCAGATCTGCCTTATGTTCCCGAACACGGTCCAAGACATGTCGCTTAGTTTCCCCAATGTAACTACTGCCACAGACACAGCTTAGTTTGTAGACGCCGGGGTATTGCATGTCAGAGATCACATCCTTCGCAGATTATGAATGATTTTGGAAATATTTTTGGTGACCCCTGCTATGTATGGCAAGGTGACGGTATTGATTGGGTCCTCAGATGGTTCTTTCTCAGCGGTTGGGGTGATAGCTTTAAGCATTGTGTAGTCTGAATATCCATTCATCTTGAGAGCTTGGTGTACGTGTTCCAGTTCACTGGCTAGGAGATGATGGTCGAAAATACATCGAGCTCTATGGTGTAGAGTTTTGATGAGGGAATTCTTCTGGGATGGATGGTGGTGGGAGTCAGGTTTTAGGTAGGCATCCATATGGGTGGCTTTCCTGTAGACAGTCTCCCATTGAGCCATCTGGTCTCTTTTCGATTAAAACATCCAAGAATGGTAACTTGCCATCCTTTTCCACCTCCATGGTGAATTTGATGGCTGGGTGTATGGAATTGGTTGAGGAACTGGTTCAGAGCTGGTCGGTCACATGGCCAGATGACGAACATGTCATCTGCGTACCTCTTCCACAAGGACGGACATACAGTGCATGCCTGTATGGCATCTGTCACAAATTTTTCCGTGAAAACATCAGCTACAACAAAGTTCGAGGTTGACACGATTGTTATCATTCAGAGTAACAGTCCAATTTCCGACAGCCTAAAATCGGTTCTAGCCAAAGGGTTGAATTTTGCAGTCACCCCTAAACACATCCCAGTTGATGATATAATTGCCCAGGTCTAAGGAGACCTTAAGGGTTTGGGACATATTACTGCAGACGTGGCAAGATCGGAAATCGCTGCAATCCTTAAAAACGCTAAGTCACCTACTAGCAACATCGGTAAGGATGAGCACTTTGAGCTTTCTCAATTCAAAAAGATAGAGCACATCGTCATTCTCTCAGCTGACAAGGGCAATCCCACAGACATCATGGACAAAACCACATACAAGAACAAAATTCAGGACCTACTTAATGATGGTAGCTATACAAAAATCAATGGAGATCCCACCAACTGCCTCGTTAAAAAAAAATAATATCATCACTGATTCGACATCTTTAATCGAACCAACCAAGCGGTTTTCCTTAAAACCCTCTGCTGCTAGATCACCCAGATTGTGAACGATTCGTTCATGAAGCCATCCAGGTAAAGTGGTACCTCGGTATACGTCGTTAATTCGTTCCAGAAGGTAATTTAGACACTAATTACTAAAATGCATACAGAAGCAACGTGACCGCGTTGCTGCCAGCTGCGCTGGTCACGTGGCATGCCTCAACCACGCACGCGCGCGCGCGCCTCGACCCGGGGCTTCACCCTCCATGGGGGCAGCCCCCCACGCCCCCCGCCCCTCTCCCCAACGCCGCCCCCGCCCCTCTCCACCCGCTCCTCTCCCCCACGCCCCCCGCTCCTATCTGCCACGCCCCCTGCCCATCTCCCCCATGCCCCCCGCTCCTCTCCCCCACGTCCCCCGCCTCTCTCCCCTCTCCCCCACGCCATCCCGCCCCTCTCGCTTTGTTTCAGTCATGAACGGGGCATACGCGGGTACTGTACGCGGTGACTCATCCCGACCCATACAAGTTCTAGCAAGCGCGTCGTATCCCAAGCAAGACGTCGTATCCCAAGACATTTTTTCTCGTAAAACACTATATATACCAATTTCGACGTATTCCAAAGCGGTCGTATACCGAGGTACCACTGTATATAGACACAGACACAATTTCAACCGAGAAAATGGGTACAGACTGACTAATCATTGGAAGGACGTTATTAACCAGTTTATGTCATAACTGGCCGTGATGTTTCCATCCTACCTTCCGATGTTAGTTGTTATTTTCGACTCTCTGATTTTACTTTAACAGGTTAAATGTCTCACACTAACACAGACACCGTCGCTCGCGTCCTCGTCGTGGCGGCGGCTCTGCGATCTTACATTGACATGCTAATCTCTCACATTACAATAGCCACCTCTGCACCCTTGGCGTGGAAGTCGCCCTCCGATCTTACAATAACATGCAAATTTCTCACTTTAACATCACTAGCCCCGCCCACTTCTTTATGACCCTTGGGCTACATCAGCAGGAAACGACCACAGTCAGCATGCAATGCTGTAGTAATAGCAGGATACCACCACAGTCAGCATGCAATGCTGTAGTCATAGCAGGATACCACCACAGTTAGCATCGCAATGCTGTAGTCATATCAGGATACCACCACAGTCAGGATGCAATGCTGTAATCATAGCAGGATACCACCACAGTCAGTATGCAATGCTGTAGTCATAGCAGGATATCACCAAAGTCAGCATGCACTGCTATAGTCATAGCAGGATACAACCACAGTCAGAATGCAATGCTGAAGTCATAGCAGGATACCACTGCAGTCAGTATGCAATGCTGTAGTCATAGCAGGATACCACCACAGTCAGCATGCAATGCTGTAGTCATAGCAGGATACCACCACAGTCAGCATGCAATGCTGTAGTCATAGCAGGATACCACCACAGTCAGCATGCAATGCTCTAGTCATAGCAGGATACAACCACAGTCAGCATGCAATGCTTTAGTCATAGCAGGATACCACCGCAGTCAGTATGAAATGCTGAAGTCATAGCAGGATACCACTGCAGTCAGTATGCAATGCTGTAGTCATAGCAGGATACCACCACAGTCAGCATGCAATGCTGTAGTCATAGCAGGATACCACCACAGTCAGTATGCAATGCTGTAGTCATAGCAGGATACCACCACAGTCAGCATGCAATGCTGTAGTCATAGCAGGATACAACCACAGTCAGCATGCAATGCTGTAGTCATAGCAGGATACCACCGCAGTCAGTATGCAATGCTGATGTCATAGCAGGATACCACTGCAGTCAGTATGCAATGCTGTAGTCATAGCAGGATACCACCACAGTCAGCATGCAATGCTGTAGTCATAGCAGGATACCACCACAGTCAGCATGAAATGCTGTAGTCATAGCAAGATACCACCACAGTGAGCATGCACTGCTATAGTCATAGCAGGATACAACCACAGTCAGCATGCAATGCTCTAGTTATAGCAGGATACCACCGCAGTCAGTATGCAATGCTGTAGTCATAGCAGGATACCACCGCAGTCAGTATGCAATGCTCTAGTCATAGCAGGATACCACCGCAGTCAGTATGCAATGCTGTAGTCATAGCAGGATACCACCGCAGTCAGTATGCAATGCTCTAGTCATAGCAGGATACCACCACCATCAGTATGCAATGCTGTAGTCATAGCAGGATACCACTGCAGTCAGTATGCAATGCTGTAGTCATAGCAGGATACCACCACAGTGAGCATGCACTGCTATAGTCATAGCAGGATACCACCACAGTCAGCATGCAATGCTGTAGTCATAGCAGGATACCACCACAGTCAGCATGTAATGCTGTAGTCATAGCAGGATACCACCACAGTCAGCATACAATGCTGTAGTCATAGCAGGATACCACCACAGTCAGCATGCAATGCTTGAGTCATAGCAGGAAACGACCACAGTCAGCATGCAATGCTGTAGTAATAGCAGGATACCACCACAGTCAGCATGCAATGCTGTAGTCATAGCAGGATACCAGCACAGTTAGCATCGCGATGCTGTAGTCATAGCAGGATACCACTACAGTCAGGATGCAATGCTGTAATCATAGCAGGATACCACCACAGTCAGTATGCAATGCTGTAGTCATAGCAGGATATCACCATAGTCAGCATGCACTGCTATAGTCATAGCAGGATACAACCACAGTCAGAATGCAATGCTGAAGTCATAGCAGGATACCACCGCAGTCAGTATGCAATGTTGTAGTTATAGCAGGATACCACCACAGTCAGCATACAATGCTATAGTCATAGCAGGATACCACCACTCAACATGCAATGCTGTAGTCATAGCAGGATACCACCACAGTCAGCATGCAATGCTGTAGTCATAGCAGGATACCACCACAGTTAGTATGCAATGCTGTAGTCATAGCAGGATACCACCTGTCAGCATGCAATGCTGTAGTGATAGCAGGTATTACCACAGTCAGTATGCACTGCTCTAGGGAAAGCAGGTCCCACCAAAAGTAGGTATGCACCATATTATTGGTTCTTTCAGTAAAGTCACGTAGAAGGGAAATAATAAAATAATAAACATCAAACATAATATAATAAAATTCTCACGTTTAGGCCACAACGCAAGCAGCCGTCCTCAGGTGAAGAAACAGAGCTGTCGGAAAGACAGCGTCCTAACGAACACTGCTAAGCTTGGCAGCGTATTTTAAATTGGGTGGGAGGAGGAGAGCGTCTTGATGAAGAAGTTTACATAACAGAGGAATTTAGCATGTTTATGACAAATGCAGATATGGGATTATTCACTCCTTGTGGAATGTGTAGGCAGGTGGGGGGTCTCAAAGTCATATTATGTTAGTGTATCATGTAGGATTGGCAATAATAAAGGGAGATACAATTTTAATAAGAAAGAACTGCAACAGCCCAAACCACCGCGTATCAAGCTAGTGCATTATGTGGAAAATAAAAAAGGGAGTTTCTAAAGAACTATACATACCCTACTACCATGCAATAAACCGATGTGAAAAAAATAAATATAAACTACATCAATATAATCAATGTACTCAATATACTCTCCAATAATCTGAGCTGTTAACATTAAGTAACTGGGTATACACTACACTATATAATGACTACCGTGTAGTAAACTGATAAAAAACTAAAATATAAACTACATCAATATAATCAATATACTCAATATACTCTCCAATAAGCTGAGGTTACATATCAGCGGAGGAATTTAGTATATTGACGCTAAGCAACTGCAACTACCCTACTACTAACAAAAAGTCATTATACATTACAATTTTACGTCACAAAAAATATATGCCTCCAACTAAACTTTTTTCTACATCACACGACTATACCCATCATATTTAGTCAGTATAGTCGTGTGATGTAGAAAATGGCATGTCATGTTCAAGTGATGAGCTCAATTCATGTCACTTTCAAGTGATGAGTACACTGCATGTCCCGTCCAAGTGATGAGCTCACTGCATATCACATTCAAGTGGCGAGCTCACTGCATGTCTTATTCACGTAACGAGCACACTGCATATCATTAAAGTGGCGAGCTCACTGCATGTCACATTCAAGTGGCGAGCTCACTGCATGTCACATTCAAGTGATGAGCGCACTGCATGTCACTTTCAAGTGGTGAGCTCATTGCATGTCACTTTCAAGTGATGAGCTCACTGCATGTCACATTCAAGTGTTGAGCTCACTGCATGTCACATTCAAGTGATGAGCTCACTGCATGTCCCATTCATTCATGTGATGAGCTCCCTGCATGTCACATTCAAGTGATGAGCGCACTGCATGACGTTCAAGTGGTCAGTGCACTACATGTCACATTCAAGTGTTGAGCTCACTGCAAGTCACATTCAAGTGGTGAGCTCACTGCATGTCACATTCAAGTGGCGAACTCACTGCATGTCACATTCAAATGATGAGCGCACTGCATGTCACATTCAAGTGGTCAGTGCACTACATGTTACATTCAAGTGTTGAGCTCACTGCGTGTCACATTCAAGTGATGAGCTCACTGCATGTCCCATTCATTCATGTGATGAGCTCCCTGCATGTCACATTCAAGTGATGAGCTCACTGCATGTCACACTCAAGTGATGAGCGCACTGCATCTCACATTCAAGTGATAAGCTCACTGCTCGTCACATTCAAGTGATGAGCTCCTCCTCCTGCACGTAGCGTGGCAACCCATGGCACCTGTTGAGTCTGGGTTCCTGCGAGGAGGTGGGAGGTGGAGGAGGTTGAGGTGGAACTGGTGGTGGAGGAGGTGGACCCCTGACAAGGCCATTTTACCCCACCCTACCTGGCCATTATAACCCCACTCTCACTGGCCATTATAACCCCACCCTACCTGGCCATTATGAACCCACCCTACCAGCCTATTATAAACCCCAGTGACACGACAAATATGGACCCAGAACCCACACATCACTGACAACTATCACGATTGGTAATACCCCTAGACAACAAAGCCGAGTCTAATTAGCGTAATTGCATAAATTGACATAATTACCTAATTTTGTAAAATTACACCTTTTGCATTTTTCATTTCATTTTTATTATTTTTCAAGACAATATATACAACAATCCTGACCCTGATGCCTGTTGTATATTTGGAGTTCGCATGTTTCTCTCACTCTCCCCTTCGTTGTGATTTTTTGCCCGGCTCCTGTTTGTCACTCCACATTTATAGTTGCTGATATAAATTGACACGTAAAATGCCACTTAATTGGGCAATCATATGTGGCCAGGTTACGTCTGAAAAAGAGATATATCTTATGGGCCTTACCTGGTAAAATAAACAAATAAGCAGGTGGCTAGGTGAGTGATTGAATGAGAGAGTGGCTGAGTGATTGAGTGGTTGAGGGAGTGAGTGGCTGAGTTAGTGAGTGGCTGAGTGAGAGGCTGAATGAGTGAGTGGTTGAGTGAGTGGGTAGCAGAGTGACTAAGCAGCTGAGTGAGTGGCTGGGTGAGTGAGTTGTTGATTGAAAGCTTGAGTACGTGAGTGGTTGAGTGAGTGGCTGAGTGGGTGGCTGAGTGAGTGAGACACGGGAAGCAAGAGGGAGACAGGGGGAGATAGAAGAGTGAGACACGGGGAGAGAAAGGAGACACGGGGAGAGAGAGGAGGGAGACAGGAGGAGGTTGGAGAGGGAAAAGCGGGGAGAGAGAAGAGACACGGAGAAAGATAGGAGGGAAACGCGGGGAGGGAGAGGAGAGAGACACGGCGACATAGAGGAAGGAGACACGGGGAGAGAGAGGAGGAAGACCCTGGGAAAAAAAGAAAGGAGGAGACACGCGGAGGAGGTGAGAGGTAGGAGGAGAGTGCGTGGAGGTGAGAGGGGAGAGATAGGAGGAGAGTGCGTAGAGGAGGCGAGGGCTCCTATAATGATGACTTCAAGGCATGCTGGGAGACAAGTTCATGTGACCCACATAGCACAGGGAGCCATCGCTGTTGGAACCGCATGGGCAGGGAACGTGGCCTCCAACCCACCACCTGCACCAGCCTCACCACCACAAACCAACAACCACAACTAGAACTACAAATTCAACCACAAATGTAACCACAAATGTAACCACAGCCACAACCATACCCAACAACCATAACCACTATAACCACAACTATAACCAAAACCAACTACAATTATAACCACACCCACAACAATAACCACAATTATAGCCATATCTATAACCACAACTCTAAGCACTAAAACCAGACACAACTAAAACCACAACCATGATATAACCACTACAACTATAACCGCATTTCCGGTTATCACAGGTGGCAACATATGGTGCGAAAGAAGTTCAACACACATACAACAACAAAAGACAAAGATTTATTCTATAGCCTATAACAGACTGTTGGGGCAAGTTCTGTTAGCGAGTACCTATGGAGACCCGCAGTGTGGAACACAAGCAGGTGGGTGGCCAGCACTACACCCGACCGTCTTTGTCTCCCGAGTGGCGATGTTTATTACACACCACAACAGGTACTCATTTCAGGCAGAGTCGACGTAGGGGAAGCCCTGGACTGGTTCAAATGATCGTCACTGGTGTTGGCCGTGAGCGGGAATCGAACTTTCTCGGGTCCGTGGCGTGGCGTTCAACCGCTACTCTACTGCTCCCTACACATACAACAACCATGAAAGCCAACATAACCACCTTCACCACAACTATAACCACAAAAACATAACATAACCATCACAACTTGTACCACAATCACAATTATAACCACAACCCCAAGTATAACAACAACAATAACATAACCACAACTGTAACTATAACCATGAAAACCCCAACCTCCACGTACACAACTATAGCCACAAAAAATATACCCCCCACAACCGCAATTATTACCACAACCAAAAGCACCATAACAACCAACATAACCACCTACACCACAACTAAAACCTGAACCACCACTACAACCAGCGATACAACCACAACTATAACCACTGCCACCACATTCAAAACCACCACAACCAACATCACCTCAACCACCACAACCATAACAAGCAACATAACCACAACAACCACATTGATGCTGATACTCTAACACCACCTACACAACCACTTTATCAAGGCTCTATGTATCCGTGTGTCCATGTGTCTCCGTGTCTCCACATGTCCCTGTGGGTGGGTGAATAGATGGGTTAGTGGGTGAGTTGGTGAGTGGGCAAGTGAGTGGGTGGGTGTGTGGGCGATGGAATCGACCCTGCACCTCTGCAGTGCAAGTCCAGTGAGCTAACGACCCGCATGTGGTGGGGTAAAGTGTGGGTACGCCCACCTTGCTCCAAAACGTGGAGATCAGCGTGGAAGAGTAGACCAAATACCCTAATTAGCGGCGTCTAGTGGAGGCCTCCTCCGCCAGCACGCGATTCGCCTCCTTCACAATAAACCCTTCCTTGCAAAGATAAAAAAGTATATTTGACTGATCCCATCAGCCTCTCATCAGCAGCAATGGCTCAACTCGAACGCCACTCTGGACCGCTTTCAACCTTCAGTGCCTCAGCAGCAGAGCCGGGCTCTGCTTGAACCGATGCCGTGAGCCCAGCAGCTGTTTAGAAGCCTACGGCTGTGGGCCGCCTTTGTCTCTCCTCCACCACTGCTGAGGTGTCCACACCATGCGAGGTTCTCACCTTCAGGCTGAGTCGACCCAGAGGAGGCCCAGGCAGCGAACCGCTTCAGAAGTTGGCGCCACGTTCACCGGCGGAAGCGGAAGTAGAGAGAGCAGCAGAAGCATCGCGTGTGTGGGAGCAGCTGAGGTGTGGATCAGAACTGTGTATTAGTGGTGGTGTGGTAGTAGTGGTGGTGGTGTTCGTGGTGGTGGGGTTGTTAGTGGTAGTGGGGTTGTTATTGGTGGTGGGGTTGTTATTGGTGGTGGGGTTGTTATTGGTGGTGGCGTTGTTAGTGGTGGGGTTGTTGTTAGGAGTGCTCTGTTAAGGCTAAATACGCGGGAGCTTTGTCTTTGGCGGTGTGAGTGGGGGAGGGGGCGTAGAGGGGGGGGGGAAGGTGCTGGGGGGGAGGGGCTCACAGGATATTGCGTCACTGAGGGCGTGATCACCGAGCCCCGCCCCCACTTGCTTCTGTCGATCTTTTTTCTCACATGTGGCGGTAGAGAAGCACCGAGACGACAGAAGCAGCGACTCTCTGGAGGAAGTGAGGAACTGTAGGTGAGTGGTGATGTGAGTGGTGAGGACGTGTGTGTCTGTGTAGTGTACTGGCAGGAGGAGTGGTGGCGTTAGTGGTGTTACTGATAGTGATGGTGGTGTGTTGTGAGTGAGTCGTGACGATGTGAGTTCATGTCAGAATCAGAATATTTATACTGGAGTCAGATGAGCTATACAGCTCTTTCTCACAGATGTCCAGTGTTGTGGGTGAGTGGTAAAGATGTAACCTCGCGTTGATGTGAGTTTCTTATTAATGATGTGGGTCCGTGTTAATGATGTGGGTTTGTGATTTAAAGCTTTCGTGACTGCAGTAATTCATATTCTTAGTTCTTTCGGTAAAGTCACGTTGAAGGGAAACAATAAAATAATAAAATATATATAAAACAATAAAATTCTCACGACGTTTCGACCATAACACAAACGGTCGTCATCAGGTGTGTCTGTTTGCATAAATGTATTTATTTTTAAACGGTGTATTTATTTATTTATAAAAAACGTTAGCACCACGCGCAGCGATTTAGCAGTTTATTTAAAAGTACGAGTCCATCTATGTTCTGAAAAGAGGAGGGGGGAGACGAAACAATCATTGTATGCCGTCTGAAAGCCACTGTAAGCGTGAACAATCAATTAAAACCTGAAATGGTTTATCAAATCTTTCCAATGATTGCTAAGCCAGAATCCATCTTCTCGGTTGAAATTGTCTCTGTGCTTGTATATGTGGATAGCCTCATGAACGAATTTCTCATGGTAGCCAGATGGCTTACAAAGAACCTCTGTCTTGGAAAAGTCAATGTCATGTGAGCCTACTGAATTATAACAATAATCTGCCACGGCCGAGGTGTTGGTCCTACCGTGTTTAAGGTCTCCTTTGTGTTCACGAATGCGGTCCGAGACATGGCGTTTGGTTTCTCCAATGTAACTACTACCACAGAGGCAACTTAGTTTGTAGATATCAGGGTATTGTATGCCCGGAATCATATCTTTTACAGACGGAACCAGATCACGGATTTTATGTAATGTGTTGAAACGGACCTGGATCTTGTGTTTATTCAAGATTTTGGAGATCTTTTTTGTGATCCCCGCAATGTAGGGTAAAGTGATGGTTTTGAAAGGCTCCTCAAGAGGGTACTTCTTCATGGTTTGAGTGATAGCTTTGCAGATTGTATAGTCGGAGTAACCATTAGCCTTAAGAGCTTGGTGTACGTGCTTGAGTTCACTGCCTATGTGTTCCTGGTCGGATATGCATTGGGCTCTATGATACAGAGTCTTGATGAGAGAATTCTTCTGTGATGGATGGTGATGGGAATCCGGTTTCAGATAAGCATTCGTATGGGTAGCTTTCCTGTAGACAGAGTGGCTCATTGAACCATCAGCTCTCTTTTTAATTAGGACATCCAAAAAAGGTAGCTTGCCATCTTTTTCGACTTCCATGGTAAATCTGATGGCTGGGTGTATGGAATTGATGTGGTCGAAGAATTGGTCTAGAGCAGGCCGGCCATGTGGTCAGATGACAAAAGTGTCATCCGCGTACCTCTTCCATAAGGTTGGGCGCAGTGGCAGTCTGGATGGCGTCAGTCTCAAATTTCTCCATGAAAATGTTAGCTATAACCGGAGATAGGGGGGAGCCCATTGGGATGCCCTCAGTTTGTTTGTAGAAAGTTCCATTCCAAGTGAAGGGCTATCCACATATACAAGCACAGGGACAATTTCAACCGAGAAGATGGATTCTGGCTTAGCATTGGAAAGATTTGATAAACCATTTCAGGTCTTAATTGATTGTTCACGCTTAAAGTGGCTTTCAGACAGCATACATTAAAATTTGTCGTCTCCCCCCTCCTCTTTTCAGAACATAGATGGACTAGTTCTTCTAAATAAACTGCCAAATCGCTGCACGTGACGCTAACGTTTTTTTTTATAAATAAATAAATACACCATTTGAAAATAAATAAATTCATGCAAACCGACACACCTGATGACGACCGTTTGTGTTATGGTCGAAACGTCGTGAAAATTGTTATTGTTTTATATATATTTTATTATTTCATTGTTTCCCTTCAACGTGACTTTACCGAAAGAACTAAGAAGATGTGGGTTTGTGTTGATGATGTTGGTTCACGGTGAGGATGAGTCTGTGATGTGACGTGACTCGTGTTGTGACGTGGGAAGCAGTGCCGACGTGCACCCTCTACCCTGTGTGATCCTCGCCTTCGTCTCCCGCTCTCCACACAGAGACCCGGACCGTGCGAGAGACGCCGCGAATTATGTGCACTCTGCACTGTTCGGACCGTGTACCAGTCGGAGCGCGGGCGGTGTTGTTGCAGTGAATGCCACGCTGCCCTCCAAGTTCGACTCCCGCTCACGGCCACCAACACTGCTGACGATTACCTCAACCACTCCTGGGCCTCCCCTTGTAGCCATAACGAGCAGCACCTACGAAGACCGGCACGGCACACGACACCAGTATTGGTGGCCGTGAGCAGGAATCGAACCCCGGGTCGCTAGGTTCATAGCACAGCGCGCTAATCACTACACTACCGCACACACACACAGACACACACAAACACACAGATACACACACAGATACACAGACATACACACAAACACTCAGACACACACACAGACATACAGACACACACAGATGAGACACAACACACATCCGCCCTCGGGCCGTGACGTCACACCCGCTTCCACCCAGTGTGCCGCTAGAGCCACGCTGCAAGCTGCCTGCTGAGGAGCGCCTCTCTGCACGAAGCCTCCTGGAGCCTCTCTCGTAGCAGTCACCATGGAGGCTCACGGGCTGCGCAGTACTTCACGCACCCTCGTGACGCTGCTCGTGGCGAGCTCCGCGTTCCTCGCGTCTGTGCCCACGGAGGAGAAGAATTTCTCCCCTAACTGGCTGGTTAAGCTGAGGGGAGCCTGGGAGGTCCAACTGCCACAGGCCGGACAGCCTCTACCTCTCACCAAAGCGACCGTGGCCGTCCACATCAGCAACCGCCTCACAGGTCACGAAGCCGAGAGGGTGCCTCGAGTCGCTTCCTCTCCCAGCCATGGCATGGAGGTTCCCCAAGGAGGAGGAGAAGACGACGACCCAGCTCCTTCAGGGTGGACGACCTTCATGGAGATGCTGCACAGCGGGCCGGTGGCCATCGCCTACGAGGTGGCGAGCGCGGGGATCACCCTCCTCAGCCTCGGAGTGGCGGCTGAAGAATGCAGTGGTGAGTGCCGACTTCACGCTCACACAGGCCATCAGCGTGGCACCGTGACATACACCACATGCAGAGACACCACACGCAGAGATGCATCACGCGTACAGATCACTCGTGCAGATATAAGAATCTCACTCGCATACACCACACACACAAGTATATATCACATCCACGCACACATCCTAGACAAAGTCGCATATGTCATTTGGAACAAGCAAACACCTTGCTCAATTAAGTATACTTAAAAATTATCCACTGCAACTTTAAGGGTGTTTTTGTTACTGGCAGCGTGGCATTTGGGACATGTGCTGGACTCAGCTGTCCTTGTGCGGCGTTGGTGAGTTGCGCTGGTGCGGACAGAACAATGTCCCCTAGCCAGTAGAGTCAGAACAATAATATTTTTTAATGGTTGAGGAATCCGATGAGCTATAAAGCTCTTTTTCACAGATGTCCGGTAGGGGCTGGTAAGAACGTTACAACAACAAATACTACAAAAACATGTAATAGTGCAAAGTACAAGAAAGGTTAACAAATCACCCAAACACAAACAAATAAAACTAAACCAGCCCCATCATACTCTTTGGTTCTTTCGGTAAAGTCACGTAGGTATAAAATAAAGTAAATCACGATGTTTCGGGTGCAACACAAGCGTCCATCATCGGGTGGGGAAAGCATGGTCTGCTGCTGAGGCAGACTGATTTATTTGATTTTATACCTACGTGACTTTGCCGAAAGAACCAAAGAGTATGGATTCCTGCAGTCACGAAAGCTTCAAATCAAGAACACCCCCATCATACCAGTCAAAGCCCACTGAGGTACTAACTTATTTTTCAGATGGAACCTGGTCACAAATGAAAGCTCAACCTCGTTGTAAACCGCGCACGCACGTGAGTGCAAACCGCTACTGTAGGCGATTGCGCAGGTACGCGAGCGCTGGGCACCACCAAAAATAGTCGTGTAGGCACGCGCGTGCTGAACAATACTGTAAACGATCGTACAGGTACGGACACCAAGCACGCTCTACTCCTTTATTCGCCGCAAACAGCCGCGTGTGCGCGCGAACACAAAACACTCTCCACCCTCCTCTTCACCCTCCAAAGGAGCACACGAAACAGTTTATTCCCCTACCAGTTATTTTATTTACCGCAAGCAACCCGTTAAGCTACGCGTAATTGTGTGGGTCAGTGGATGTCAGCCTATTCCCCTTGAGATCCTAGACTGTATTTCCTCTGCCTATCGCTCTGCTTTCTACCCTCGATCAAATAGCCCAAACTTACCTCTCTCTCTTACTCACGTGTACTTCCACTCTGCTGCGCTGGAAGCTGTAGAAAAGCGATCAGTAGAGGGTTGAGCCTGGCTGCGCTGAAGTGCATCACGCGGACGTCTCGAACGGCTAACTCCCCTCCTGCGTGGACCGCGATGATCTTGAAGAACTGCCTTGCTACCTGAATCCCCCTCCCTTTATCCCACCTACAACAAAGGAATTTCGCCGTTTCGCTCCCTTGGCCTCCCGTCCAATCAGGGGCTCGGATTTTCCCACCCTTCGATACCCGGATCCCAACTCGGGTGATGTCGCCGCAGTGATCTCTCCGACATCCGCTCTCTGTTCTCCCGCTACCAGTCCACTGACCCGTGCTTGTGTGTGTGTGGTTCCACTCGCGGTGGCTCGATGGCCCTTGCCGTGACCATGCAACTTTAATATTAGGTCCCGGCGCCGCAGTGCATGTCAGCTACAGGGGGAAGATCGCCCAATTTCCCGGCCGCAGGAAACCATGAAGATCGATCCCATTAGGGACTTCTGGAAAAAAAACCTATCGGCCGGGTGACCTCCCCTCCTGGCTCTACGTGGGGCGTGTGTGCGTTCGTGCGGGGGGAGGGGGGGTGGCGAGGGTGCACCGCGTTGGCGTCGGCATCCCCCGGTGGCAGCTTCACGGCGGTGGGCACGGCCTCGGCAGAGCGGCTCTGCTGCGGCGGCCTCACGACTGTGCAGTGGGCAAAACGCGGACGTCTGAGAAGGCACCAGCCCCGGGAGAGTGGCGGGAAATCCGAGGCATCGGTGACGGCGTCGCGGCGGTGGGCACGGCTCCGCTGGAGCGGCTCCGCTGCGGCGGCACCACAGATGACGGTTCCCCAAGATGGAGAATACCCGTCTCCCTCAAGGTGGACGACCTTGATAAAGATGCTGCACAGTGGGCCGGTGGCCATCACTTACGACGTGGAGAGCGCGGGGATCACCATTACCAGCCTAAGAGTCTGGCTGAAGAATCCACTAATAAGAGAGAGAGTATGCTGGCGTCACTGTAACATAGAACATCAGCAGGACACCACAACAGAGACACCACACCCAGAGAGGCATCATGGATATAGATCACTCAGGCAAATGTCATAATCTCACATGCATAGATGACACAAATCAGAATCAGAATATTTATACTGGAAGAATCCGATGAGCTATTAAGCTATTTTTCACAGATGTACAGGAGAGGCAGGTTAGAACGTTACAACAACAAACAATAAAAAATCACACTCACATCCTCGACAAAGTCGCACACATTTATTACAAGCACACATTGTTCATGTTGGTGGATTACAAATAGTTGTCCGATATTTGCCACTGAAAGGCAGGTACAACACTCGTGCTCAATCAATGGTGGTGGTGTGGCAGATGGCAAGTGAAAAAAACATATTTGAGTGGAGTGACCAACAGGGGAAGAAGGAGACTGCAATCTCTTGCCTCTCATAATGATTTTGTTTCCGGTTTTAAACAGAAGTCATCGCAGCGCAGACGAGTTTACCGAAGCCGCTACATGAGAGGATCCATGTGGAAATTGGCTCGGAGCAAGTGCCACCCCATGAAAATCAAGAGGACCCATAGATCCCTAAAGACTCAACTGGATGGCTGCTCCATGATGAATAGCTCACCAACACTTACCAGCGCACCCACCAACAGCACCACTCCTACCAACACCACCACTCCTACCAACACCACCATTCCTACCAACACCACCATGACAAACCCCACCCCGAAAAACACCGCTATCTCGACTAACACCATCACACTTTTAAATACCAACACCTCTACCAATACTATCCTGACTAACACCACCACCCCTTCCACCCCTACAAACCCTACCAACAGCATTTTCTCCACCTTCACTACCACCCGGACCAACACCATCATCCCAGCTGAGTGTGAGTGGTGTCACCTCATGATAATGGCCCGCATCAATGCCCGCCGCACTAAAATAAGCTCAATTACCCCTACCAGCTCAATCACCAACTCCACCGCTCCTACCAACTCCGCCACTTTGACCAATCCCACGTTTACCAACATTACCTCCTCTACCCTCACTACCACCCCTACCCACATCACCCCAGCTGAGCATGTGTCCAGCCTCATGATCATGAGGGAAAAGAGATCACTCTTCATGGCTGGATGAATGCCTGCTCCACCACTCCTACCAACTCCACCACCTCTACCAACCACACACCTACTAACACTACCTCCTCTACTAACCCAACCCTGACCACCATCACTTCCTCTACCCTCACCACCACTCCTTCCCACATCATCACCCCAGCTGAGCGTGAGTCCCGCCTCGTGATCATGAGGGCAAAGAGACCACTCTTCATGGCCCGGATCAATGCCTGCTCCACCACTCCTACCAACTCCACCACCTTTAGAATCCGCACACCTACCAACACCACCACCCCTCCCAACACCGCTACCCTTACCAAACGCAACTACTCCGACGAACACCACCACTCCTACCAAAACCAACCCTACCAACGCCAACCCTACCAACACCAACCATACCAACACCATTATTCCTACCAACACCACTCCCCCTACCAACACCAACCCTACCAACACCAATCCTACCAACACAATGACTCCTACCAACACGACCACCCCAACCGACACCATCACTCTTTCCAACAACAGCCCTATCAACGCTACCTATCCTACAATTGCCAACTCTATAAACACCTTTACCTCTACCAACACCACCACCACCCCAAATAAGAAATAATACAAAATAAATAACATTCCAACATCGCTGCACCCTTTCCATGTTCCCTCCTTTGTTTACGCGTCATCCATTAAAATAAGTTATTGTTATTTTTTAAGAATAATAGTTACTAAGAATATTGTTTTGTATTAAGTGAAGTCATAATATTGTTCGAAAAGCTGGTTAATGTAGATCCTTTGTCAGTCATTTCTAGATGATTGCCTCGCCTTGCCTACATTCACCTTGGTGACTCAATCACATGCTCAAGGACACGAGTGATATTTTCGGCTAACAGAAGGTGTGAACCTACCTTTACCACCAGCAGTTGGATGGACTGGTGAAGTTGTCTAAACAGAACCATTTATATGCCCGATGTTGATTGCTTCCAATGTGTATGCTTGTGACTGACAGATCTGTGGTGAGCAGAAGTGTAAAGGTTAGCGTGCTGCGCTACGAACCCGGCGACCCGAGTTCAATTTCCACTCATGGCCAACACCAGTGATGATTATCTAAATCGTTACTAGGCCTCCCCTAGGTCGACTCAGTCTCAAATTAGTGCCTGGTGCTCATTTAGCTTAGGCTACCTCACATGCCATGTCAGCCTTCATAAGGCGCTCGCTAACAGCGCTTGCCACAACAGTCTTAAGTCTTTACGGAGGATCTTTGTCTTTGACTGACACATCTGTGGGCTAGAGTGTAGCTTGATTTAGTGTTCATGTGAGGGATGTGCTTTGCCTGCTGCCGCCACTGCGTCTCCGCTCATGTGTGTTTAGCCGTGTCAGTGACGCGCCACGATGTCACTGCTGCTGCTGCTGTCACTGCCACGACCCAGTCGGTGTAGGGTGCTCTGGGACGAACTAAAAAAGTGGCACGAGGATTATTGCTCCTACTTCAGCAGATCAAGAACGGTTCTCATGGAGTCATCAAAATGCACCTGAAACCACTGCTGAGCATCTCAATCACATATGTGAAATGTCACCAGTGGTGTCCGTTGCCCCTGCTGTGAGTGGCGGAGATGTCCGTGAACGTGATGTCCCTGAGTGGCGGTGGAGTCTTTGTACAATGCGGCTACTGTATTCGTGATGAAATAACCTGAGACGAGCATGCTTGGTGGAGCTCAACAGAAGGTGGTGAGGCAGAGGTGTGAACTGAAAGTTCGAGCTTAAGGCGTGAGCTCAAGGTGGAAGGTCGAGGTATAAGCTGATGTGAGCTGGAGATGCGATCTGGAGGGGAGCACGCGGTGTCCCCATGCTCACAAGCGTCGTGTTGCGGGAGGTGGCCCGAACTAAACTATTTTTATTTACCAAGTAAGGCCCACTGGTCCATGTAGCTCTTTTTCAGACGCGACCTGGTCACAAGGGAGCAGCGGCACTCTGCGCTGTCTTCGCGGAGGGGGTCCAAGGGGCGTTGGGGGGGGCTCTGGGGTGCGGTCACCGCATCGCGCCGCTTTTAGATGCGCTTCTGCGGCCATCTGGACCGCTCTTCCTTCCGATATTTGGAAGCCATTGGAGCTCTGCACTTTTAAATGTCTTTGACAACTCATTTTCTTAGAACCGCTTTTTGTGCTTAGTTTGTTGTCCTTCCCCAGCACCTTCGATTAGCGCGGTTGGCTACGTACGGTGCGATAGAAGTTCAACATACATACATATTCTATGTTAGTGCTGTATTTTGTGCATTGGTGTTGCAGCCAGCCAGAAACCGGCGCGACCAACAATATCCCCAAGCTCTGTGGTCCTACATTGGGATTATTTGTCGATACCGCGTTGGCAGTGGTGCACAAATAACACAAATCACTGAACTCATTCGTTAATACAACGGCTGCCTTAAGAGGAAAATATATCATGGGCGATGTTTCAGGCAATGGGCCCCACTGCATGACATATGTTTGCCCAGCTCCATTCAAGAGCGAGTATACATGTGAGGGGAGAGAACCAACGCGTGTGAGGGGGAAACATTCAATCTCCGAGAGCTGGAAATGTCTCCACTTGCTGCGCTGCCCAGACCCTGGCTAGGCCAGGAGATGGCGACCTCAGCGACCACGGGTAGGAGTTTCACCAAATTTGTGTGGCGATCCACATGTGCACGCACACGTGCACGCACACACACACGCACACACACATAGACTTACACACTCACACACACAGACTCACTCACAGACTCACTCAACAACAACCACCATTCGCCACTAAGTAGGGCGGCGACGTCACCACGACGCTTGTGCCAGGCCATGTGCACCTTGAGGCCACGTGAAGTGTCGAACGCCCGCTGGCAGGAGGTCACGGGGCAGACCCAGGTGCCACGGGTCGACTGAGATGACTGGCTGATGCACCACCTGTGCCCCCTACTGTGCCAACCTGCTGTGCCTTAGTCACCCGGCGCTCCGCTCGTTGTTGTGAGCGTCACTCCTCCGCCCTCCGTTGTTGGAGGGCGACTGCCTCCAACTGCCCAGTAGCGTTCTTCACGAGCCTCCTCCACAGAGGCCGATCTTGACAGCGCTGGTACCAGTCATCGGCAAGTCCACTCAGCTCCACGTCCTCCTGTACCACATCACTCCATCTCTTCTCTAGCCCATGCCGCGCCCGTTTAGCCCCCTCGATCCGACCGAACAAAAGCTGTTTCGGCATGCGGTGGCTGGGCATGCGGGCTACATGACCCAGCCAACACAGCCTTGCCTGCCAGAGGAGCTCACCGATGGGACCTTGCCCAGCTCTTTTGAGGATTTATGAGCTCCTCACACAATCCAGCCTGGTTAAACCCAGGATGGATCGTAGGCAGGCCAGCTTAAATGTTTCCAACCTGCGAAGATGCTCCATTAGGGGGGTCCACGTTTCGCAAGTGTAGAGAAGGAAGGGAATGACCGTGGGCGAGAAGACCCGAAGCTTAATGCGAAGTGACAGACCAGGTAGCTTCCACACAGCGTTACGCAACCGATGAAAAGATATTGCCGCTCACACACTCACTCACACACTCACACAGACACACACACAGACTGACACAAAGATCCCCCGTATATCCTGAACAGACTTTTGGGGCAAGTGCTGTTAGCGAGCAGCTATGCATGGCACACGAGGGGGTGGGCAGCCAGCACCACGCCCGGCCGCCTTTTTCTCCCTAGTGGCGATGTTTACACACAGCACCGCGCTAACCGCTGCACCACCGCTCCCCCGCTGTTACAGTACAGCACTGTCCCCAGGTAAGATGGCCGCCCGCCTCCACGTGACTCGGCGCGCGCACTCGGCACGTGGTGTCATCACCACGTGGTGTCACCGAAAGCGCGGTCTCGCGCCATCCCTGCTCACGGAGTTGCTGCCGCATTGGTCTCTGGGCCTCTCGTGTCCAGCGTCTGTCGGTCTCTTGTGACTCTGTGTGCGAGTCGCTGGCTATCTGTAAGGGTCTCTTCTGGGTCTTTGTGCGAGTCTCTGGGTCTCTGTGTGAGGGTCTGGGTCTCTGTGTGAGGGTCTCTGGGCCTGGTGCAAGGAACAAGAAGATGGAGCCTGCCAATGTCCCCCTCTCCTCCACGTGGCGTGGCAATGCAGCCGCTCCCCGCTCGTGTGGGCCAGTGCAGTTGCACCGCCTGCACACGCGGTAGTAGACGCGGTAGCCACTGGTGGTGTACCGCGTGCTCATAATTTTCTGTACTGTATCGTCATTTCCTGAACAGGAACATAAAGGTAGTTGTCTATAGCACACAATACAGGTTTATAGCACATAATACAGTTTTTTTGGTACAATTTTACGTGATCTAACCAAAAAAAACGTGTATTATGGATAATATTTTTCGCGAAAGCCTGCGTGTTAAACAGTTTATAGCACAGCCTGCGTGTTAAACTGTTTAGTCATGCGCTTGTGTTTTAGTGTTGCCCTTGCTCCCAACACTCCGATTAGCACAGTTGGCTACGTTGAAAGAAGTTTAACACGCTACAAGTTATTTTACTTTCTACATCCGTTAATGGAGCAGATCACGGCAAAAATAACAACTAAAGTCTCGAGTAAGGCAATGTGTTATATTCTGTTTTGTCCATGATGACAGTGGCATTGCCCTTGTCGGCTGAGAGGACGACAATATCATCCCTCTTTTTTAATTGAGAACTACTCAACGATGGCAGCTATACAAAAATAAAAAGAGATCCCACCAACAGCCTGGTCACCAAAACGAACAAAATGATCTCTGATTCAACAGCATTAATTGATGAGATCAAACAGTTCTCGTTGAAACCCTCTGCTGCCTGACCACCAAGATTATATGGCCTTCCAAAGATACACAAAGAAGATACACCCCTTCGTCCCATCGTCTCTACTATCATCTCCCCCACCTACAAACTGGCACGTTTTCTTGCTGATATACTGCGACCTTTCACTGGAAAAAACACCTCTGCGGTATTAGATTCTACTCACCTGGTATCGACAATCAAAGGCATTTCCCTGTCCCCAGACGACCTGCTTGTCAGTTTTGATGTGGTGTCCTTGTTCACCAAAGTCCCGGTACCTGACACCATCGCTATCATTGAAGACCTGGTTCATCAAGGACTGCATACTGGTGTACCCCCCTTGGTGAGACATTGCTCAACCAACACATACTTCACCTGGAATGGAACTTTCTACAAGCAAACTGAGGGCACCCCAATGGGCTCCCCCCTATCTCCGGTTGTAGCCAACGTATTCATGGAAAAATTTGAAACTGACCCCATCCAGACTGCCACTCTATGCCCGACCTTATGGAAGAGGTACGTTGATGACACCTTTGTCATCTGGCCACATGGCCAGCCTGCTCTAGACGAATTCCGCGACCACATCAATTCCATACACCCAGCCATCAGATTTACCATGGAGGTCGAAAAAGATGGCAAACTACCCTTTTTGGATGTCTTAATTAAAAGGAGACATGATGGTTCAATGAGCCACTCTGTCTACAGGAAAGCTACCCATACAGATGCTTACTTGAAACCGGATTCCCACCACCATCCATCCCAGAAGAACTCCCTCATCAAGACTCTATACCATAGAGCCCAATGCATTTCCGACCAGGAACACATTACCAGTGAACTCAAGCACGTACACCAGGCTCTCAGGGCTAATGGTTACTCCGACTACACAATCCGCAAAGCCATCACTCCAGTCATGAAGAAGGATCCTCTTGTGGAGCCACTCAAAACCATCACCTTACCCTACATTGCAGGGGTCACTAAAAAGATCTCCAAAATCCTGAATAAACACAAGATCCAGGTCCGATTCAACACAGTACATAAAATCCGTGATCTGGTTCCATCTGTAAAAGATGCTGTTCCAGACATACAGTACCTGGGCGTTTACAAACTAAAGTGCCTCTGTGGTAGTAGCTACATTGGAGAAACCAAACGACATATCTCGGACCGCATCCGCGAACATAAAGCAGACTTGAAACACGGTAGAACGAACTCCTCTGCCGTGGCAGATCACTGTTATAATTCATTGGGCTCACATGACATTGAATTCTCCAAGACGGAGGTTCTTTGCAAACCAACCGGCTACCATGAGAGATTCGTTCATGAGGCCATTCACATATACAAGCACAGAGACAATTTCAACCGAGAAGATGGATTCTGGCTTAATAACCATTGGAAAGATGTTTTAAACCATTTCTGTTCTTAATTAATTGTATTTTACGATGACCTTCAGACCGCAGCTCTTTCGCCAGCATTGACTCTTAATACCTCTCACACCACGGTAAATGGTATGGTTTACAACATGGAGTATAATAGCGCCTCGCAGCTGTCTCTCTCCCCCTCCTCTGTTCCGACCATGGATGAACTCGTCTGTCTGAACGGGGCCCATAGCTATCCGTGTTGCTAAAGTTGAGGGTAAGAATCCACCCATTTTTTCGCCATATAGCATTGTGAAATATAACGACTTATTGTTGGTAGCTTATCTGATTGGAGAATATAGAGTTTATTGATAACATTAAGGTAATTTATATTTTAGTTTTTTATTGGTTCACTATATAGTACTGTGAATAGCTCAGATGTGTAGGCCTTGACTTCAACATAGCCATTTCTGTGACCAGTCACTAGCTAATCACTCAGTTATTTCAATGCTAAATTCGCCTAGTTATTTCAAGGATAAATTATCCTGTTTGATTTGTACTAAGTGCCTCGGTGAATGTGTATGCTCTGACTTTAACATAGCTATTTCTGTGACCAGTTACAAGCTAATCACTCAGCTATTTCAATGCTAAATTCTATGCTAATTCCTTTGTCAAGGGGTGCCTCTGCGGATGTGTATGCTTTAACTTAGCTATTTCAATGCTAAATTCTATGCTAATTCCTTTGTCAAGGGGTGCCTCTGCGGATGTGTATGCTTTAACTTTTAACAAAGCCATTTCTGTGACCAGTCACAAGCTAATCACTCAGCCATTTCAATGCTAAATTATATGCTAATTCCTTTGTCAAGGCGCTTTGTTTCCTCTCACACAGCTTAAAGGTCGTGATCTGAACGTGGCTTTTTCACTCCAGTGCTGTCCTACCAGACAGTCTCGTCCCTTCACCTGATGAAGGCCACTTGTGTTGTGGCCGAAACGTCGTGAGAATATTATTGTGTTATTTTATTTTATAAATTTACTATTTTATTCTCATTCTACGTGACTTTAACGAAATAACCAAAGAAGATGAATCATTGCAGTCACGAAAGCTTTAAATCGGACTCGTCCTTCTAAATAAACTGCCAAATTGCTGCGCGTGGTGCTAACGTTTTTAATAAATAAATACACCGTTTAAAAATAAATAAATTTATACAAACCGACACACCTGATGACGACCGTTTGTGTTATGGTCGAAACGTCGTGAGAATTTTTATTGTTTTATATATATTTTATTGTTTCCCTTCAACGTGACTTTACCGAAAGAACTAAGAATATGAATTACTGCAGTCACGAAAGCTTTAAATCACAAACCCACATCATTAACACGGACCCACATCATTAATAAGAAACTCACATCAAGACGAGGTTACATCTTTACCACTCACCCACAACACTGGACATCTGTGAGAAAGAGCTGTATAGCTCATCTGACTCCAGTATAAATATTCTGATTCTGACATGAACTCACATCATCACGACTCACTCACAACACCTGATATGGTTTATCAAATCTTTCCAATGCTAAGCCAGAATCCATCTTCTCGGTTGAAATTGTCTCTGTGCTTGTATATGTGGATAGCCCTTCACTTGGAATGGAACTTTCTACAAACAAACTGAGGGGATCCCAATGGGCTCCCCCCTATCTCCGGTTATAGCTAACATTTTCATTGAGAAATTTGAGACTGATGCCATCCAGACTGCCACTCTGCGCCCAACCTTATGGAAGAGGTACGTGGATGACACTTTTGTTATCTGACAACATGGCCGGCCTGCTCTAGACCAATTCTTCGACCACATCAATTCCATACACCCAGCCATCAGATTTACCATGGAAGTCGAAAAAGATGGCAAGCTACCTTTTTTGGATGTCCTAATTAAAAAGAGACCTGATGGTTCAATGAGCCACTCTGTCTACAGGAAAGCTACCCATACGGATGCTTATCTGAAACCGGATTCCCACCACCATCCATCACAGAAGAATTCTCTCATCAAGACTCTGTATCATAGAGCCCAATGCATATCCGACCAGGAACACATAGGCAGTGAACTCAAGCACGTACACCAAGCTCTTAAGGCTAATGGTTACTCCGACTATACAATCCGCAAAGCTATCACTCAAACCATGAAGAAGGACCCTCTTGAGGAGCCTTTCAAAACCATCACTTTACCCTACATTGCGGGGATCACAAAAAAGATCTCCAAAATCTTGAATAAACACAAGATCCAGGTCCGTTTCAACACATTACATAAAATCCGTGATCTGGTTCCGTCTGTAAAAGATGTGATTTCGGACATACAATACCCTGGTATCTACAAACTAAGTTGCCTCTGTGGTAGTAGTTACATTGGAGAAACCAAACGCCATGTCTCGGACCGCATTCGTGAACACAAAGCAGACCTTAAACACGGTAGGACCAACACCTCGGCCGTGGCAGATCATTGTTATAATTCAGTAGGCTCACATGACATTGACTTTTCCAAGACAGAGGTTCTTTGTAAGCCATCTGGCTACCATGAGAAATTCGTTCATGAGGCTATCCACATATACAAGCACAGAGACAATTTCAACCGAGAAGATGGATTCTGGCTTAGCAATCATTGGAAAGATTTGATAAACCATTTCAGGTCTTAATTGATTGTTCACGCTTACAGTGGCTTTCAGACGGCATACAATAATTTTTTCGTCTCCCCCCTCCTCTTTTCAGAACATAGATGGACTCGTCCTTCTAAATAAACTGCTAAATCGCTGCGCGTGGTGCTAACGTTTTTTATAAATAAATAAATACACCGTTTAAAAATAAATAAATTTATGCAAACAGACATACCTGATGACGACCGTTTGTGTTATGGTCGAAACGTCGTGAGAATTTTATTGTTTTATATATATTTTATTATTTTATTGTTTCCCTTCAACGTGACTTTACCGAAAGAACTAAGAATATGAATTACTGCAGTCACGAAAGCTTTAAATCACAAACCCACATCATTAACACGGACCCACATCATTAATAAGAAACTCACATCAACGCGAGGTTACATCTTTACCACTCACCCACAACACTGGACATCTGTGAGAAAGAGCTGTATAGCTCATCTGACTCCAGTATAAATATTCTGATTCTGACATGAACTCACATCGTCACGACTCACTCACAACACACCACCACCACTATCAGTAACACCACTAACGCCACCACTCCTCCTGCCAGTACACTACACAGACACACACGTCCTCACCACTCACATCACCACTCACCTACAGTTCCTCACTTCCTCCAGAGAGTCGCTGCTTCTGTCGTCTCGGTGCTTCTCTACCGCCACAGATTGGCAGAAGCAAGTGGGGGCGGGGCTCGGTGATCACGCCCTCAGTGACGCAATATCCTGTGAGCCCCTCCCCCCCAGCACCTTCCCCCCCCTCTACGCCCCCTCCCCCACTCACACCGCCAAAGACAAAGCTCCCGCGTATTTAGCCTTAACAGAGCACTACTAACAACAACCCCACCACTAACAACGCCACCACCAATAACAACCCCACCACCAATAACAACCCCACCAACAATAACAACCCCACCACTAATAACAACCCCACCACTAACAACCACACCACCACTAATACACAGTTCTGATCCACTCCTCAGCTGCTCCCCACACGCGATGCTTCTGCTGCTCTCTACTTCCGCTTCCGCCGGTGAACGTGGCGCCAACTTCTGAAGCGGTTCGCTGCCTGGGCCTCCTCTGGGTCGACTCAGCCTGAAGGTGAGAACCTCGCATGGTGTGGACACCTCAGCAGTGGTGGAGGAGAGACAAAGGCGGCCCACAGCCGTAGGCTTCTAAACAGCTGCTGGGCTCACGGCATCGGTTCAAGCAGAGCCCGGCTCTGCTGCTGAGGCACTGAAGGTGGAAAGCGGCCCAGCGTGGCGCTCGAGTTGAGCCATTGCTGCTGATGAGAGGCTGATGGGATCAGTCAAATATACTTTTTCATCTTTGCAAGGAAGGGTTTATTGTGAAGGAGGCGAATCGCGTGCTGGCTGAGGAGGCCTCCACTAGACACCGCTAATTAGGGTATTTGGTCTACTCTTCCACGCTGATCTCCACGTTTTGGAGCAAGGTGGGCGTACCCCCACTTTACCCCACCACATGCGGGTCGTTAGCTCACTGGACTTGCACTGCAGAGGTGCAGGTTCGATTCTATCGCCCACACACCCACCCACTCACTTGCCCACTCACCAACTCACCCACTAACCCATCTATCCACCCACCCACAGGGACATGTGGAGACACACGGAGACACATGGACACACGGATACATAGAGCCTTGATAAAGTGGTTGTGTAGGTGGTGTTAGAGTATCAGCATCAATGTGGTTGTTGTGGTTATGTTGCTTGTTATGGTTGTGGTGGTTGAGGTGATGTTGGTTGTGGTGGTTTTGGATGTGGTGGCTGCAGTTATAGTTGTGGTTGTATCGCTGGTTGTAGTGGTTCAGGTTTTAGTTGTGGTGTAGGTGGTTATGTTAGTTGTTATGGTCCTTTTGGTTGTCGTAATAATTGCGGTTGTGGGGGGTATATTTTTTGTGGCTATAGTTGTGTACGAGGAGGTTGGGGTTTTCATGGTTATAGTTACAGTTGTGGTTATGTTATTGGTGTTGTTATACTTGGGGTTGTGGTTATAATAGTGATTGTGGTCAAAGTTGTGATGGTTATGTTATGTTTTGTGGTTATAGTTGTGGTGAAGGTGGTTATGTTGGCTTTCATGGTTGTTGTATGTGTAGGGAGCGGTAGAGTAGCGGTTGAACGCCACGCCACGGACCCGAGGAAGTTCGATTCCCGCTCACGGCCAACACCAGTGACGATCATCTGAACCAGTCCAGGGCTTCCGCTACGTCGACTCTGCCTGAAATTAGTACCTGTTGTGGTGTGTAATAAACATCGCCACTCGGGAGACAAAGACGGTCGGGTGTAGTGCTGGCCACCCACCTGCTTGTGTTCCACACTGCGGGCCTCCATAGGTGCTCGCTAACAGAACTTGCCCCAACAGTCTGTTATAGGCTATAGAATAATTTTTTGTCTTTTTTTGTTGTATGTGTGTTGAACTTCTTTCGAACCATATGTTGCCACCTGTGATAACCGGAGATGCGGTTATAGTTGTAGTGGTTATATTATGGTTGTGGTTATAGTTGTGTCTGGTTTTAGTGCTTAGAGTTGTGGTTATAGATATGGTTATAATTGTGGTTATAGTTGTGGGTGTGGTTATAATTGTAGTTGCTTTTGGTTATAGTTGTGGTTATAGTGGTTATGGTTGTTGGTTATGGTTGTGGCTGTGGTTACATTTGTGGTTACATTTGTGGTTGAATTTGTAGTTCTAGTTGTGGTTGTTGGTTTGTGGTGGTGAGGCTGGTGCAGGTGGTGGGTTGGAGGCCACGTTCCCTGCCCATGCGGTTCCAACAGCGATGGCTCCCTGTGCTATGTGGGTCACGTGAACTTGTCTCCCAGCATGCCTTGAAGTCATCATTATAGGAGCCCTCGCCTCCTCTACGCACTCTCCTCCTATCTCTCCCCTCTCACCTCCACGCACTCTCCTCCTACCTCTCACCTCCTCCCCGTGTCTCCCCCTTTCTCTTTTTCCCAGGTTCTCCCTCCTCTCTCTCCCCGTGTCTCCTTCCTCTATGTCGCCGTGTCTCTCTCCTCTCCCTCCCCGCGTTTCCCTCCTATCTTTCCCCGTGTCTCTTCTCTCTCCCCGCTTTTCCCTCTCCAACCTCCCCCTGTCTCCCTCCTCTCTCTCCCCGTGTATCCTTTCTCTCCCCGTGTCTCACTCTTCTATCTCCCCCTGTCTCCCTCTTGCTTCCCGTGTCTCACTCACTCAGCCACCCACTCAGCCACTCACTCAACCACTCAGTCACTCAGCCACTCAATCACCCAGCCACTGACTCACTTAGCCACTCACTCAACCTCTCACTCAACCTCTCACTCACTCAACCACTCACTCAACCACTCACTCACGCAGCCACTCACTCACGCAGCCACTCACTCACCCAGCCACTCATTCACTCAGCCACTCACTCAACCACTCACTCACTCATTCAACCTGTCAATCACGCAACCACTCAGCCACCAACTCAGCCACTCACTCAACCACTCACTCACTCAGCCACTCAAACACTAACTTACTCAGCCACTCACTCAGCCACCCACTCAGCCACTCACTCAACCACTCAGTCACTCAGCCACTCACTCACTCAGCCACTCACTCACTCAGCCTCTCACCAGCCACTCACTCAGCCACTCACTCAACCACTCACGTACTCAAGCTCTCAATCAACCACTCACTCACCCAGCCACTCACTCAGCTGCTTAGTCACTCTGCTACCCACTCACTCAACCACTCACTCATTCAGCCTCTCACTCAGCCACTCACTAACTCAGCCACTCACTCCCTCAACCACTCAATCACTCAGCCACTCTCTCATTCAATCACTCACCTAGCCACCTGCTTATTTGTTTATTTTACCAGGTAAGGCCCATAAGATATATGTCTTTTTCAGACGTAACCTGGCCACATATGATTGCCCAATTAAGTGGCATTTTACGTGTCAATTTATATCAGCAACTATAAATGTGGAGTGACAAACAGGAGCTGGACAAAAATTCACACAACGAAGGGGAGAGTGAGAGAAACATGCGAACTCCAAATATACAACAGCATCAGGGTCAGGATTGTTGTATATATTGTCTTGAAAAATAATAAAAATGAAATGAAAAATGCAAAAGGTGTAATTTTACAAAATTAGGTAATTATGTCAATTTATGCAATTACGCTAATTAGGCTCGGCTTTGTTGTCTAGGGGTATTACCAATCGTGATAATTGTCAGTGATGTGTGGGTTCTGGGTCCATATTTGTCGTGTCACTGGGGTTTATAATAGGCTGGTAGGGTGGGTTTATAATGGCCATGTAGGGTGGGGTTATAATGGCTAGGGAGGGTCAGTTCATAATGGCCAGGTAGGGTGGGGTTATAATGGCCAGGTAGGGTGGGGTAAAATGGCCTTGTCAGGGGTCCACCTCCTCCACCACCAGTTCCACCTCAACCTCCTCCACCTCCCACCTCCTCGCAGGAACCCAGACCCAACAGGTGCCATGGGTTGCCACGCTACGTGCAGGAGGAGGAGCTCACCACTTGAATGTGACGAACAGTGAGCTTATCACTTGAATGTGAGATGAAGTGAGCTCATCACTTGAGTGTGACATGCAGTGAGCTCATCACTTGAATGTGACATGCAGGGAGCTCATCACATGAATGAATGGGACATGCAGTGAGCTCATCACTTGAATGTGACACGCAGTGAGCTCAACACTTGAATGTAACATATAGTTCACTGACCACTTGAATGTGACATGCAGTGCGCTCATCATTTGAATGTGACATGCAGTGAGTTCGCCACTTGAATGTGACATGCAGTGAGCTCACCACTTGAATGTGACATGCAGTGAGCTCAACACTTGAATGTGACATGTAGTGCACTGACCACTTGAACGTCATGCAGTGCGCTCATCACTTGAATGTGACATGCAGTGAGCTGAACACTTGAAATGTGACATGCAGTGAGCTCATCACTTGAAAGTGACATGCAGTGCGCTCATCACTTGAATGTGGCATGCAGTGAGCTCGCCACTTGAATGTGACATGCAGTGAGCTCGCCACTTTAATGACATGCAGTGTGCTCATCACTTAAATGTGATATGCAGTGCGCTCATCACTTGAATGGGACATGCAGTGTGCTCATCACTTGAATGTGACATGCAGTGAACTCACCACTTCAACGTGACATGCAGTGCGCTCGTTACGTGAATATGACATGCAGTGAGCTCGCCACTTCAATGTGACATGCAGTGAGCTCATCACTTGGACGTGACATGCAGTGTACTCATCACTTGAAAGTGACATGAATTGAGCTCATCACTTGAACATTACATGACATTTTCTACATCACACGACTATACTGACTATATATGATGGGGTATAGTCGTGTGATGTAGAAAAAAGTTTAGTTGGAGGCATATATTTTTTGTGACGTAAAATTGTAATGTATAATGACTTTTTGTTAGTAGTAGGGTAGTTGCAGTTGCTTAGCGTCAATATACTAAATTCCTCTGCTGATATGTAACCTCAGCTTATTGGAGAGTATATTGAGTATATTGGTTATATTGATGTAGTTTATATTTTAGTTTTTTTTATCAGTTTACTACATGGTGGTCATTATATAGTGTAGTGTATACCCAGTTACTTAATGTTAACAGCTCAGATTATTGGAGAGTATATTTGTACATTGATTATATTGATGTAGTTTATATTTATTTTTTTCACATCGGTTTATTGCATGGTAGTAGGGTATGTGTAGTTCTTTAGAAGCTCCCTTTTTTATTTTCCACATAATGCACTAGCTTGATACGCGGTGGTTTGGGCTGTTGCAGTTCTTTATTATTAAAATTTTATCTCCCTTTATTATTGCCAATCCTACATGATACACTAACATAATATGACTTTGAGACCCCCCACCTGCCTACACATTCCACAAGGAGTAACTAATCCCATATCTGCATTTGTCATAAACATGCTAAATTCCTCTGTTATGTAAACTTCTTTATCAAGACGCTCTCCTCCTCCCACCCAATTTAAAATACGCTGCCAAGCTTAGCAGTGTTCGTTAGGACGCTGTCTTTCCGACAGCTCTGTTTCTTCACCTGAGGACGGCTGCTTGCGTTGTGGCCTAAACGTGAGAATTTTATTATATTTTGTTTGATTTTTATTATTTTATTTTTTCCCTTCTACGTGCCTTTACTGAAAGAACCAATAATATGGTGCATACCTACTTTTGGTAGGACCTGCTTCCCCTAGAGCAGTGCATACTGACTGTGGTAATACCTGCTATCACTACCGCATTGCATGCTGACTGGTGGTACTCTGCTATGACTACAGCATTGCATACTAACTGTGGTGGTATCCTGCTATGACTACAGCATTGCATGCTGACTGTGGTGGTATCCTGCTATGACTACAGCATTGTATGCTGACTGTGGTGGTATCCTGCTATGACTACAGCATTGCATACTGACTGCGGTGGTATCCTGCTATGACTTCAGCATTGCATGCTGACTGTGGTGGTATCCTGCTATGACTACAGCATTGCATACTGACTGCAGTGGTTTCCTGCTATAACTTCAGCATTGCATACTGACTGCGGTGGTATCCTGCTATGACTACAGCATTGCATGCTGACTGTGGTTGTATCCTGCTATGACTACAGCATTGCATGCTGACTGTGGTGGTATCCTGCTATGACTATAGCAGTGCATGCTGACTATGGTGGTATCCTGCTATGACTACAGCATTGCATACTGACTGTGGTGGTATTCTGCTATGACTACAGCATTGCATACTGACTGTGGTGGTATCCGGCTATGACTACAGCATTGCATGCTAACTGGCGGTATCCTGCTATGACTACAGCATTGTGATGCTGACTGTGGTGGTATCCTGCTATGACAACAGCATTGCATGCTGACTGTGGTGGTATCCTGCTATGACTACAGCATTGCTTGCTGACTGTGGTGATATCCTGCTATGACTACAGCATTGCATGCTGACTGTAGTCGTTTCCTGCTATGACTCAATCATTGCATGCTGACTGTGGTGGTTTCCTGCTATGACTACAGCATTGTATGCTGTCTGTGGTGGTATCCTGCTATGACTACAGCATTGCATGCTGAATGTGGTGGTATCCTGCTATGACTACAGCATTGCATACTGACGGTGGTGGTATCCTGCTATGACTACAGCATTGCATACTGATGGTGGTGGTATCCTGCTATGACTACAGCATTGAATGCTGACTGTGGCAGTATCCTGCTATGACTTCAGCATTGCATACTGACTGCGGTGGTATCCTGCTATGACTACAGCATTGCATGCTGACTGCCGTTGTATCTTGCTATGACTTCAGCATTGCATGCTGACTGTGGTTGTATCCTGCTATGACTATAGCAGTGCATGCTGACTATGGTGATATCCTGCTATGACTACAGCATTGCATACTGACTGTGGTGGTATCCTGCTGTGATTACAGCATTGCATCCTGACTGTGGAAGTATCCTGCTATGACTACAGCATTGCATGCTGACTGGTGGTGTCCTGCTATGACTACAGCATTGCATACTGACTGTGGTGGTATCCTGCTATGACTACAGCATTGCATTCTGACAGTGGTGGTATCCTGCTATGACTACAGCATTGCATACTGACTGTGGTGTTCTCCTGCTATGACTACAGCATTGCATGCTGACTGGTGGTTTCCTGCTATGACTACAGTATTGCATGCTGACGGTGGTGGTATCCTGCTATGATTACAGCAGTGCATACTTACTGTGGTACCTGCTATGATTACAGCAGTGCATACTGACTGGTGGTACCTGCTATGATTACAGCAGTGGAAACTGCTGTTGTGGTACCTGCTATGATTACAGCACTGCATATTGTCGTGGTACCTGCTATGATTACAGCAGTGCATACTGACTGTGGTGGGACCTGCTATGATGACAGCATTGCATACTGACTGTGGTGGTATCCTGCTATGACTACAGCATTGCATGCTGACTGTGGTTGTATCCTGCTATGACTACAGCATTGTATGCTGACTGTGGTGGTATCCTGCTATGACTACAGCATTGCATGCTGACTGTGGATGTATCCTGTTATGACTACCGCATTGCATGCTGACTGTGGTGGTATCCTGCTATGACTACAGCATTGCATGCTGACTGTGGTTGTATCCTGCTATGACTATAGCTGTGCATGCTCACTGTGGTGGTATCCTGCTATGACTACAGCATTGCATACTGACTGCAGTGGTATCCTTCTATAACTTCAGCATTGCATACTGACTGCGGTGGTATCCAGCTATGACTACAGCATTGCATGCTGACTGTAGTTGTATCCTGCTATGACTACAGCATTGCATGCTGACTGTGGTGGTATCCTGTTATGACTATAGCAGTGCATGCTGACTATGGTGGTATCCTGCTATGACTACAGCATTGCGATGCTGACTGTGGTGGTATCCTGCTATGATTACAGCATTGCATGCTGACTGTGGTGGTATCCTGCTATGACTACAGCATTGCATACTGACGGTGGTGGTATCCTGCTATGACTATAGCATTGAATGCTGACTGTGGCAGTATCCTGCTATGACTTCAGCATTGCATACTGACTGTGGTGGTATCCTGCTATGACTACAGCATTGCATGCTGACTGCCGTTGTATCCTGCTATGACTTCAGCATTGCATGCTGACTGTGGTTGTATCCTGCTATGACTATAGCAGTGCATGCTGACTATGGTGATATCCTGCTATGACTACAGCATTGCATACTGACTGTGGTGGTATCCTGCTGTGATTACAGCATTGCATCCTGACTGTGGTAGTATCCTGCTATGACTACAGCATTGCATGCTGACTGGTGGTGTCCTGCTATGACTACAGCATTGCATACTGACTGTGGTGGTATCCTGCTATGACTACAGCATTGCATACTGACAGTGGTGGTATCCTGCTATGACTACAGCATTGCATACTGACTGTGGTGGTCTCCTGCTATGACTACAGCATTGCATGCTGACTGGTGGTTTCCTGCTATGACTACAGTATTGCATGCTGACGGTGGTGGTATCCTGCTATGATTACAGCAGTGCATACTTACTGTGGTACCTGCTATGCTTACAGCAGTGCATACTGACTGGTGGTACCTGCTATGATTACAGCAGTGGAAACTGCTGTTGTGGTACCTGCTATGATTACAGCACTGCATATTGTCGTGGTACCTGCTATGATTACAGCAGTGCATACTGACTGTGGTGGGACCTGCTATGATGACAGCATTGCATACTGACTGTGGTGGTATCCTGCTATGACTACAGCATTGCATGCTGACTGTGGTTGTATCATGCTATGACTACAGCATTGTATGCTGACTGTGGTGGTATCCTGCTATGACTACAGCATTGCATGCTGACTGTTGATGTATCCTGTTATGACTACCGCATTGCATGCTGACTGTGGTGGTATCCTGCTATGACTACAGCATTGCATGCTGACTGTGGTTGTATCCTGCTATGACTATAGCTGTGCATGCTCACTGTGGTGGTATCCTGCTATGACTACAGCATTGCATACTGACTGCAGTGGTATCCTTCTATAACTTCAGCATTGCATACTGACTGCGGTGGTATCCAGCTATGACTACAGCATTGCATGCTGACTGTAGTTGTATCCTGCTATGACTACAGCATTGCATGCTGACTGTGGTGGTATCCTGTTATGACTATAGCAGTGCATGCTGACTATGGTGGTATCCTGCTATGACTACAGCATTGCGATGCTGACTGTGGTGGTATCCTGCTATGATTACAGCATTGCATGCTGACTGTGGTGGTATCCTGCTATGACTACAGCATTGCGTTCTGACTGTGGTGGTAACCTGCTATGACTACAGCATTGCATGCTGACTGTGGTGGTATCCTGCTATGACTACAGCATTGTATGCTGACTGTGGTGGTATCCTGCTATGACTACAGCATTACATGCTGACTGTGGTGGTATCCTGCTATGACTACAGCATTGCATACTGACGGTGGTGGTATCCTGCTATGACTACAGCATCGCATGCTGACTGTGGTGGTATCCTGCTATGACTACAGCATTGCATACTGACGGTAGTGGTATCCTGCTATGACTACAGCATTGCATACTGACTGGGGTGGTATCCTGCTATGACTACAGCATTGCATGCTGACTGCCGTTGTATCCTGCTATGACTTCAGCATTGCATGCTGACTGTGGTTGTATCCTGCTATGACTATAGCAGTGCATGCTGACTATGGTGATATCCTGCTATGACTACAGCATTGCATACTGACTGTGGTGGTATCCTGCTGTGATTACAGCATTGCATCCTGACTGTGGTAGTATCCTGCTATGACTACAGCATTGCATGCTGACTGGTGGTGTCCTGCTATGACTACAGCATTGCATACTGACTGTGGTGGTATCCTGCTATGACTACAGCATTGCATACTGACAGTGGTGGTATCCTGCTTTGACTACAGCATTGCATACTGACTGCGGTGGTCTCCTGCTATGACTACAGCATTGCATGCTGACTGCCGTTGTATCCTGCTATGACTTCAGCATTGCATGCTGACTGTGGTTGTATCCTGCTATGACTATAGCAGTGCATGCTGACTATGGTGATATCCTGCTATGACTACAGCATTGCATACTGACTTTGGTGGTATCCTGCTGTGATTACAGCATTGCATCCTGACTGTGGTAGTATCCTGCTATGACTACAGCATTGCATGCTGACTGGTGGTGTCCTGCTATGACTACAGCATTGCATACTGACTGTGGTGGTATCCTGCTATGACTACAGCATTGCATACTGACAGTGGTGGTATCCTGCTATGACTACAGCATTGCATACTGACTGCGGTGATCTCCTGCTATGACTACAGCATTGCATGCTGACTGGTGGTTTCCTGCTATGACTACAGTATTGCATGCTGACGGTGGTGGTATCCTGCTATGATTACAGCAGTGCATACTTACTGTGGTACCTGCTATGATTACAGCAGTGCATACTGACTGGTGGTACCTGCTATGATTACAGCAGTGGAAACTGCTGTTGTGGTACCTGCTATGATTACAGCACTGCATATTGTCGTGGTACCTGCTATGATTACAGCAGTGCATACTGACTATGGTGGGACCTGCTATGATGACAGCATTGCATACTGACTGTGGTGGTATCCTGCTATGACTACAGCATTGCATGCTGACTGTGGTTGTATCCTGCTATGACTACAGCATTGTATGCTGACTGTGGTGGTATCCTGCTATGACTACAGCATTGCATGCTGACTGTGGATGTATCCTGCTATGACTACAGCATTGCATGCTGACTGTGGTGGTATCCTGCTATGACTAGAGCATTGCATGCTGACTGTGGTTGTATCCTGCTATGACTATAGCAGTGCATGCTCACTGTGGTGGTATCCTGCTATGACTACAGCATTGCATACTGACGGTGGTGGTATCCTGCTATGACTATAGCATCGCATGCTGACTGTGGTGGTATCCTGCTATGACTACAGCATTGCATACTGACGGTAGTGGTATCCTGCTATGACTACAGCATTGCATACTGACTGTGGTGGTATCCGGCTATGACTACAGCATTGCATGCTAACTGGCGGTATCCTGCTATGACTACAGCATTGTGATGCTGACTGTGGTGGTATCCTGCTATGACAACAGCATTGCATGCTGACTGTGGTGGTATCCTGCTATGACTACAGCATTGCTTGCTGACTGTGGTGATATCCTGCTATGACTACAGCATTGCATGCTGACTGTAGTCGTTTCCTGCTATGACTCAATCATTGCATGCTGACTGTGGTGGTTTCCTGCTATGACTACAGCATTGTATGCTGTCTGTGGTGGTATCCTGCTATGACTACAGCATTGCATGCTGAATGTGGTGGTATCCTGCTATGACTACAGCATTGCATACTGACGGTGGTGGTATCCTGCTATGACTACAGCATTGCATACTGATGGTGGTGGTATCCTGCTATGACTACAGCATTGAATGCTGACTGTGGCAGTATCCTGCTATGACTTCAGCATTGCATACTGACTGCGGTGGTATCCTGCTATGACTACAGCATTGCATGCTGACTGCCGTTGTATCTTGCTATGACTTCAGCATTGCATGCTGACTGTGGTTGTATCCTGCTATGACTATAGCAGTGCATGCTGACTATGGTGATATCCTGCTATGACTACAGCATTGCATACTGACTGTGGTGGTATCCTGCTGTGATTACAGCATTGCATCCTGACTGTGGAAGTATCCTGCTATGACTACAGCATTGCATGCTGACTGGTGGTGTCCTGCTATGACTACAGCATTGCATACTGACTGTGGTGGTATCCTGCTATGACTACAGCATTGCATACTGACAGTGGTGGTATCCTGCTATGACTACAGCATTGCATACTGACTGTGGTGTTCTCCTGCTATGACTACAGCATTGCATGCTGACTGGTGGTTTCCTGCTATGACTACAGTATTGCATGCTGACGGTGGTGGTATCCTGCTATGATTACAGCAGTGCATACTTACTGTGGTACCTGCTATGATTACAGCAGTGTATACTGACTGGTGGTACCTGCTATGATTACAGCAGTGGAAACTGCTGTTGTGGTACCTGCTATGATTACAGCACTGCATATTGTCGTGGTACCTGCTATGATTACAGCAGTGCATACTGACTGTGGTGGGACCTGCTATGATGACAGCATTGCATACTGACTGTGGTGGTATCCTGCTATGACTACAGCATTGCATGCTGACTGTGGTTGTATCATGCTATGACTACAGCATTGTATGCTGACTGTGGTGGTATCCTGCTATGACTACAGCATTGCATGCTGACTGTTGATGTATCCTGTTATGACTACCGCATTGCATGCTGACTGTGGTGGTATCCTGCTATGACTACAGCATTGCATGCTGACTGTGGTTGTATCCTGCTATGACTATAGCTGTGCATGCTCACTGTGGTGGTATCCTGCTATGACTACAGCATTGCATACTGACTGCAGTGGTATCCTTCTATAACTTCAGCATTGCATACTGACTGCGGTGGTATCCAGCTATGACTACAGCATTGCATGCTGACTGTAGTTGTATCCTGCTATGACTACAGCATTGCATGCTGACTGTGGTGGTATCCTGTTATGACTATAGCAGTGCATGCTGACTATGGTGGTATCCTGCTATGACTACAGCATTGCGATGCTGACTGTGGTGGTATCCTGCTATGATTACAGCATTGCATGCTGACTGTGGTGGTATCCTGCTATGACTACAGCATTGCGTTCTGACTGTGGTGGTAACCTGCTATGACTACAGCATTGCATGCTGACTGTGGTGGTATCCTGCTATGACTACAGCATTGTATGCTGACTGTGGTGGTATCCTGCTATGACTACAGCATTACATGCTGACTGTGGTGGTATCCTGCTATGACTACAGCATTGCATACTGACGGTGGTGGTATCCTGCTATGACTACAGCATCGCATGCTGACTGTGGTGGTATCCTGCTATGACTACAGCATTGCATACTGACGGTAGTGGTATCCTGCTATGACTACAGCATTGCATACTGACTGGGGTGGTATCCTGCTATGACTACAGCATTGCATGCTGACTGCCGTTGTATCCTGCTATGACTTCAGCATTGCATGCTGACTGTGGTTGTATCCTGCTATGACTATAGCAGTGCATGCTGACTATGGTGATATCCTGCTATGACTACAGCATTGCATACTGACTGTGGTGGTATCCTGCTGTGATTACAGCATTGCATCCTGACTGTGGTAGTATCCTGCTATGACTACAGCATTGCATGCTGACTGGTGGTGTCCTGCTATGACTACAGCATTGCATACTGACTGTGGTGGTATCCTGCTATGACTACAGCATTGCATACTGACAGTGGTGGTATCCTGCTTTGACTACAGCATTGCATACTGACTGCGGTGGTCTCCTGCTATGACTACAGCATTGCATGCTGACTGCCGTTGTATCCTGCTATGACTTCAGCATTGCATGCTGACTGTGGTTGTATCCTGCTATGACTATAGCAGTGCATGCTGACTATGGTGATATCCTGCTATGACTACAGCATTGCATACTGACTTTGGTGGTATCCTGCTGTGATTACAGCATTGCATCCTGACTGTGGTAGTATCCTGCTATGACTACAGCATTGCATGCTGACTGGTGGTGTCCTGCTATGACTACAGCATTGCATACTGACTGTGGTGGTATCCTGCTATGACTACAGCATTGCATACTGACAGTGGTGGTATCCTGCTATGACTACAGCATTGCATACTGACTGCGGTGATCTCCTGCTATGACTACAGCATTGCATGCTGACTGGTGGTTTCCTGCTATGACTACAGTATTGCATGCTGACGGTGGTGGTATCCTGCTATGATTACAGCAGTGCATACTTACTGTGGTACCTGCTATGATTACAGCAGTGCATACTGACTGGTGGTACCTGCTATGATTACAGCAGTGGAAACTGCTGTTGTGGTACCTGCTATGATTACAGCACTGCATATTGTCGTGGTACCTGCTATGATTACAGCAGTGCATACTGACTATGGTGGGACCTGCTATGATGACAGCATTGCATACTGACTGTGGTGGTATCCTGCTATGACTACAGCATTGCATGCTGACTGTGGTTGTATCCTGCTATGACTACAGCATTGTATGCTGACTGTGGTGGTATCCTGCTATGACTACAGCATTGCATGCTGACTGTGGATGTATCCTGCTATGACTACAGCATTGCATGCTGACTGTGGTGGTATCCTGCTATGACTAGAGCATTGCATGCTGACTGTGGTTGTATCCTGCTATGACTATAGCAGTGCATGCTCACTGTGGTGGTATCCTGCTATGACTACAGCATTGCATACTGACGGTGGTGGTATCCTGCTATGACTATAGCATCGCATGCTGACTGTGGTGGTATCCTGCTATGACTACAGCATTGCATACTGACGGTAGTGGTATCCTGCTATGACTACAGCATTGCATACTGACTGCGGTGGTATCCTGCTATGACTACAGCATTGCATGCTGACTGCCGTTGTATCCTGCTATGACTTCAGCATTGCATGCTGACTGTGGTTGTATCCTGCTATGACTATAGCAGTGCATGCTGACTATGGTGATATCCTGCTATGACTACAGCATTGCATACTGACTGTGGTGGTATCCTGCTGTGATTACAGCATTGCATCCTGACTGTGGTAGTATCCTGCTATGACTACAGCATTGCATGCTGACTGGTGGTGTCCTGCTATGACTACAGCATTGCATACTGACTGTGGTGGTATCCTGCTATGACTACAGCATTGCATACTGACAGTGGTGGTATCCTGCTATGACTACAGCATTGCATACTGACTGTGGTGGTCTCCTGCTATGACTACAGCATTGCATGCTGACTGGTGGTTTCCTGCTATGACTACAGTATTGCATGCTGACGGTGGTGGTATCCTGATATGATTACAGCAGTGCATACTTACTGTGGTACCTGCTATGATTACAGCAGTGCATACTGACTGGTGGTACCTGCTATGATTACAGCAGTGGAAACTGCTGTTGTGGTACCTGCTATGATTACAGCACTGCATATTGTCGTGGTACCTGCTATGATTACAGCAGTGCATACTGACTATGGTGGGACCTGCTATGATGACAGCATTGCATACTGACTGTGGTGGTATCCTGCTATGACTACAGCATTGCATGCTGACTGTGGTTGTATCCTGCTATGACTACAGCATTGTATGCTGACTGTGGTGGTATCCTGCTATGACTACAGCATTGCATGCTGACTGTGGATGTATCCTGCTATGACTACAGCATTGCATGCTGACTGTGGTGGTATCCTGCTATGACTAGAGCATTGCATGCTGACTGTGGTTGTATCCTGCTATGACTATAGCAGTGCATGCTCACTGTGGTGGTATCCTGCTATGACTACAGCATTGCATGCTGACTGTGGTGGTATCCTGCTATGACTACAGCATTTCATGCTGACTGTGGTGGTATCCTGCTATGACTACAGCATTGCATACTGACTGCAGTGGTATCCTTCTATAACTTCAGCATTGCATACTGACTGCGGTGGTATCCTGCTATGACTACAGCATTGCATGCTGACTGTAGTTGTATCCTGCTATGACTACAGCATTGCATGCTGACTGTGGTGGTATCCTGCTATGACTATAGCAGTGCATGCTGACTATGGTGGTATCCTGCTATGACTACAGCATTGTGATGCTGACTGTGGTGGTATCCTGCTATGACTACAGCATTGCATGCTGACTGTTGTGGTATCCTGCTATGACTACAGCATTGCGTGCTGACTGTGGTGGTATCCTGCTATGACTACAGCATTGCATGCTGACTGTGGTCGTTTCCTGCTATGACTCAAGCATTGCATGCTGACTGTGGTGGTATCCTGCTATGACTACAGCATTGTATGCTGACTGTGGAGGTATCCTGCTATGACTACAGCATTACATGCTGACTGTGGTGGTATCCTGCTATGACTACATCATTGCATACTGACGGTGGTGGTATCCTGCTATGACTACACCATTGCATGCTGACTGTGGTGGCATCCTGCTATGACTACAGCATTGCATACTGACGGTAGTGGTATCCTGCTTTGACTACAGCATTGCATTCTGACTGCGTTGGTATCCTGCTATGACTACAGCATTGCATGCTGACTGCCGTTGTATCCTGCTATGACTTCAGCATTGCATGCTGACTGTGGTTGTATCCTGCTATGACTATAGCAGTGCATGCTGACTATGGTGATATCCTGCTATGACTACAGCATTGCATACTGACTGTGGTGGTATTCTGCTATGATTACAGCATTGCATACTGACTGTGGTGGTATCCTGCTTTGACTACAGCATTGCATGCTGACTGGTGGTGTCCTGCTATGACTACAGCATTGCATACTGACAGTGGTGGTATCCTGCTATGACTACAGCATTGCATAATGAATGCGGTGGTCTCCTGCTATGACTACAGCATTGCATGCTGACTGGTGGTTTCCTCCTATGACTACAGTAATGCATGCTGACGGTGGTGGTATCCTGCTATGATTACAGCAGTGCATACTTACTGTGGTACCTGCTATGATTACAGCAGTGCATACTGACTGGTGGTACCTGCTATGATTACAGCAGTGGAAACTGCTGTTGTGGTACCTGCTATGATTACAGCAGTGCATATTGTCGTGGTACCTGCTATGACTACAGCAGTGCATACTGACTGTGGTGGGACCTGCTATGATGACAGCATTGCATACTGACTGTGGTGGTATCCTGCTATGACTACAGCATTGCATGCTGACTGTGGTTGTATCCTGCTTTGACTACAGCATTGCATGCTGACTGTGGTGGTATCCTGCTATGACTACAGCATTGCATGCTGACTGTGGTGGTATCCTGCTATGACTACAGCATTGCATGCTGACTGTGGTGGTATCCTGCTATGACTACAGCATTGCATGCTGACTGTGGTAGTATCCTGCTATGACTACAGCATTGCATACTGACAGTGGTGGTATCCTGCTATGACTACAGCATTGCATACTGACTGCGGTGGTCTCCTGCTATGACTACAGCATTGCATGCTGACTGGTGGTTTCCTGCTATGACTACAGTATTGCATGCTGACGGTGGTGGTATCCTGATATGATTACAGCAGTGCATACTTACTGTGGTACCTGCTATGATTACAGCAGTGCATACTGACTGGTGGTACCTGCTATGATTACAGCAGTGGAAACTGCTGTTGTGGTACCTGCTATGATTACAGCACTGCATATTGTCGTGGTACCTGCTATGATTACAGCAGTGCATACTGACTATGGTGGGACCTGCTATGATGACAGCATTGCATACTGACTGTGGTGGTATCCTGCTATGACTACAGCATTGCATGCTGACTGTGGTTGTATCCTGCTATGACTACAGCATTGTATGCTGACTGTGGTGGTATCCTGCTATGACTACAGCATTGCATGCTGACTGTGGATGTATCCTGCTATGACTACAGCATTGCATGCTGACTGTGGTGGTATCCTGCTATGACTAGAGCATTGCATGCTGACTGTGGTTGTATCCTGCTATGACTATAGCAGTGCATGCTCACTGTGGTGGTATCCTGCTATGACTACAGCATTGCATGCTGACTGTGGTGGTATCCTGCTATGACTACAGCATTTCATGCTGACTGTGGTGGTATCCTGCTATGACTACAGCATTGCATACTGACTGCAGTGGTATCCTTCTATAACTTCAGCATTGCATACTGACTGCGGTGGTATCCTGCTATGACTACAGCATTGCATGCTGACTGTAGTTGTATCCTGCTATGACTACAGCATTGCATGCTGACTGTGGTGGTATCCTGCTATGACTATAGCAGTGCATGCTGACTATGGTGGTATCCTGCTATGACTACAGCATTGTGATGCTGACTGTGGTGGTATCCTGCTATGACTACAGCATTGCATGCTGACTGTTGTGGTATCCTGCTATGACTACAGCATTGCGTGCTGACTGTGGTGGTATCCTGCTATGACTACAGCATTGCATGCTGACTGTGGTCGTTTCCTGCTATGACTCAAGCATTGCATGCTGACTGTGGTGGTATCCTGCTATGACTACAGCATTGTATGCTGACTGTGGAGGTATCCTGCTATGACTACAGCATTACATGCTGACTGTGGTGGTATCCTGCTATGACTACATCATTGCATACTGACGGTGGTGGTATCCTGCTATGACTACACCATTGCATGCTGACTGTGGTGGCATCCTGCTATGACTACAGCATTGCATACTGACGGTAGTGGTATCCTGCTTTGACTACAGCATTGCATTCTGACTGCGTTGGTATCCTGCTATGACTACAGCATTGCATGCTGACTGCCGTTGTATCCTGCTATGACTTCAGCATTGCATGCTGACTGTGGTTGTATCCTGCTATGACTATAGCAGTGCATGCTGACTATGGTGATATCCTGCTATGACTACAGCATTGCATACTGACTGTGGTGGTATTCTGCTATGATTACAGCATTGCATACTGACTGTGGTGGTATCCTGCTTTGACTACAGCATTGCATGCTGACTGGTGGTGTCCTGCTATGACTACAGCATTGCATACTGACAGTGGTGGTATCCTGCTATGACTACAGCATTGCATAATGAATGCGGTGGTCTCCTGCTATGACTACAGCATTGCATGCTGACTGGTGGTTTCCTGCTATGACTACAGTATTGCATGCTGACGGTGGTGGTATCCTGATATGATTACAGCAGTGCATACTTACTGTGGTACCTGCTATGATTACAGCAGTGCATACTGACTGGTGGTACCTGCTATGATTACAGCAGTGGAAACTGCTGTTGTGGTACCTGCTATGATTACAGCACTGCATATTGTCGTGGTACCTGCTATGATTACAGCAGTGCATACTGACTATGGTGGGACCTGCTATGATGACAGCATTGCATACTGACTGTGGTGGTATCCTGCTATGACTACAGCATTGCATGCTGACTGTGGTTGTATCCTGCTATGACTACAGCATTGTATGCTGACTGTGGTGGTATCCTGCTATGACTACAGCATTGCATGCTGACTGTGGATGTATCCTGCTATGACTACAGCATTGCATGCTGACTGTGGTGGTATCCTGCTATGACTAGAGCATTGCATGCTGACTGTGGTTGTATCCTGCTATGACTATAGCAGTGCATGCTCACTGTGGTGGTATCCTGCTATGACTACAGCATTGCATGCTGACTGTGGTGGTATCCTGCTATGACTACAGCATTTCATGCTGACTGTGGTGGTATCCTGCTATGACTACAGCATTGCATACTGACTGCAGTGGTATCCTTCTATAACTTCAGCATTGCATACTGACTGCGGTGGTATCCTGCTATGACTACAGCATTGCATGCTGACTGTAGTTGTATCCTGCTATGACTACAGCATTGCATGCTGACTGTGGTGGTATCCTGCTATGACTATAGCAGTGCATGCTGACTATGGTGGTATCCTGCTATGACTACAGCATTGTGATGCTGACTGTGGTGGTATCCTGCTATGACTACAGCATTGCATGCTGACTGTTGTGGTATCCTGCTATGACTACAGCATTGCGTGCTGACTGTGGTGGTATCCTGCTATGACTACAGCATTGCATGCTGACTGTGGTCGTTTCCTGCTATGACTCAAGCATTGCATGCTGACTGTGGTGGTATCCTGCTATGACTACAGCATTGTATGCTGACTGTGGAGGTATCCTGCTATGACTACAGCATTACATGCTGACTGTGGTGGTATCCTGCTATGACTACATCATTGCATACTGACGGTGGTGGTATCCTGCTATGACTACACCATTGCATGCTGACTGTGGTGGCATCCTGCTATGACTACAGCATTGCATACTGACGGTAGTGGTATCCTGCTTTGACTACAGCATTGCATTCTGACTGCGTTGGTATCCTGCTATGACTACAGCATTGCATGCTGACTGCCGTTGTATCCTGCTATGACTTCAGCATTGCATGCTGACTGTGGTTGTATCCTGCTATGACTATAGCAGTGCATGCTGACTATGGTGATATCCTGCTATGACTACAGCATTGCATACTGACTGTGGTGGTATTCTGCTATGATTACAGCATTGCATACTGACTGTGGTGGTATCCTGCTTTGACTACAGCATTGCATGCTGACTGGTGGTGTCCTGCTATGACTACAGCATTGCATACTGACAGTGGTGGTATCCTGCTATGACTACAGCATTGCATAATGAATGCGGTGGTCTCCTGCTATGACTACAGCATTGCATGCTGACTGGTGGTTTCCTCCTATGACTACAGTAATGCATGTTGACGGTGGTGGTATCCTGCTATGATTACAGCAGTGCATACTTACTGTGGTACCTGCTATGATTACAGCAGTGCATACTGACTGGTGGTACCTGCTATGATTACAGCAGTGGAAACTGCTGTTGTGGTACCTGCTATGATTACAGCAGTGCATATTGTCGTGGTACCTGCTATGATTACAGCAGTGCATACTGACTGTGGTGGGACCTGCTATGATGACAGCATTGCATACTGACTGTGGTGGTATCCTGCTATGACTACAGCATTGCATGCTGACTGTGGTTGTATCCTGCTTTGACTACAGCATTGCATGCTGACTGTGGTGGTATCCTGCTATGACTACAGCATTGCATGCTGACTGTGGTGGTATCCTGCTATGACTACAGCATTGCATGCTGACTGTGGTGGTATCCTGCTATGACTACAGCATTGCATGCTGACTGTGGTAGTATCCTGCTATGACTACAGCATTGCATGCTGACTGGTGGTGTCCTGCTATGACTACAGCATTGCATACTGACTGTGGTGGTATCCTGCTATGACTACAGCATTGCATACTGACTGCGGTGGTCTCCTGCTATGACTACAGCATTGCATGCTGACTGCCGTTGTATCCTGCTATGACTTCAGCATTGCATGCTGACTGTGGTTGTATCCTGCTATGACTATAGCAGTGCATGCTGACTATGGTGATATCCTGCTATGACTACAGCATTGCATACTGACTGTGGTGGTATCCTGCTGTGATTACAGCATTGCATCCTGACTGTGGTAGTATCCTGCTATGACTACAGCATTGCATGCTGACTGGTGGTGTCCTGCTATGACTACAGCATTGCATACTGACTGTGGTGGTATCCTGCTATGACTACAGCATTGCATACTGACAGTGGTGGTATCCTGCTATGACTACAGCATTGCATACTGACTGCGGTGGTCTCCTGCTATGACTACAGCATTGCATGCTGACTGGTGGTTTCCTGCTATGACTACAGTATTGCATGCTGACGGTGGTGGTATCCTGCTATGATTACAGCAGTGCATACTTACTGTGGTACCTGCTATGATTACAGCAGTGCATACTGACTGGTGGTACCTGCTATGATTACAGCAGTGGAAACTGCTGTTGTGGTACCTGCTATGATTACAGCACTGCATATTGTTGTGGTACCTGCTATGATTACAGCAGAGCATACGGACTGTGGTGGGACCTGCTATGATGACAGCATTGCATACTGACTGTGGTGGTATCCTGCTATGACTACAGCATTGCATGCTGACTGTGGTTGTATCCTGCTATGACTACAGCATTGTATGCTGACTGTGGTGGTATCCTGCTATGACTACAGCATTGCATGCTGACTGTGGATGTATCCTGCTATGACTACAGCATTGCATGCTGACTGTGGTGGTATCCTGCTATGACTACAGCATTGCATGCTGACTGTGGTTGTATCCTGCTATGACTATAGCTGTGCATGCTCACTGTGGTGGTATCCTGCTATGACTACAGCATTGCATACTGACTGCAGTGGTATCCTTCTATAACTTCAGCATTGCATACTGACTGCGGTGGTATCCAGCTATGACTACAGCATTGCATGCTGACTGTAGTTGTATCCTGCTATGACTACAGCATTGCATGCTGACTGTGGTGGTATCCTGTTATGACTATAGCAGTGCATGCTGACTATGGTGGTATCCTGCTATGACTACAGCATTGCGATGCTGACTGTGGTGGTATCCTGCTATGATTACAGCATTGCATGCTGACTGTGGTGGTATCCTGCTATGACTACAGCATTGCGTTCTGACTGTGGTGGTAACCTGCTATGACTACAGCATTGCATGCTGACTGTCGTCGTTTCCTGCTATGACTCAAGCATTGCATGCTGACTGTGGTGGTATCCTGCTATGACTACAGCATTGTATGCTGACTGTGGTGGTATCCTGCTATGACTACAGCATTACATGCTGACTGTGGTGGTATCCTGCTATGACTAGAGCATTGCATACTGACGGTGGTGGTATCCTGCTATGACTACAGCATCGCATGCTGACTGTGGTGGTATCCTGCTATGACTACAGCATTGCATACTGACGGTAGTGGTATCCTGCTATGACTACAGCATTGCATACTGACTGCGGTGGTATCCTGCTATGACTACAGCATTAAATGCTGACTGCCGTTGTATCCTGCTATGACTTCAACATTGCATGCTGACTGTGGTTGTATCCTGCTATGACTATAGCAGTGCATGCTGACTATGGTGATATCCTGCTATGACTACAGCATTGCATACTGACTGTGGTGGTATCCTGCTGTGATTACAGCATTGCATCCTGACTGTGGTACTATCCTGCTATGACTACAGCATTGCATGCTGACTGGTGGTGTCCTGCTATGACTACAGCATTGCATACTGACTGTGGTGGTATCCTGCTATGACTACAGCATTGCATACTGACAGTGGTGGTATCCTGCTATGACTACAGCATTGCATACTGACTGCGGTGGTCTCCTGCTATGACTACAGCATTGCATGCTGACTGGTGGTTTCCTGCTATGACTACAGTATTGCATGCTGACGGTGGTGGTATCCTGCTATGATTACAGCAGTGCATACTTACTGTGGTACCTGCTATGATTACAGCAGTGCATACTGACTGGTGGTACCTGCTATGATTACAGCAGTGGAAACTGCTGTTGTGGTACCTGCTATGATTACAGCACTGCATATTGTCGTGGTACCTGCTATGATTACAGCAGTGCATACTGACTGTGGTGGGACCTGCTATGATGACAGCATTGCATACTGACTGTGGTGGTAACCTGCTATGACTACAGCATTGCATGCTGACTGTGGTTGTATCCTGCTATGACTACAGCATTGTATGCTGACTGTGGTGGTATCCTGCTATGACTACAGCATTGCATGCTGACTGTGGATGTATCCTGCTATGACTACAGCATTGCTTGCTGACTGTGGTGGTATCCTGCTATGACTACAGCATTGCATGCTGACTGTGGTTGTATCCTGCTATGACTATAGCAGTGCATGCTCACTGTGGAGGTATCCTGCTATGACTACAGCATTGCATGCTGACTGTGGTGGTATCCTGCTATGACTACAGCATTTCATGCTGACTGTGGTGGTATCCTGCTATGACTACAGCATTGCATACTGACTGCAGTGGTATCCTTCTATAACTTCAGCATTGCATACTGACTGCGGTGGTATCCTGCTATGACTACAGCATTGCATGCTGACTGTAGTTGTATCCTGCTATGACTACAGCATTGCATGCTGACTGTGGTGGTATCGTGCTATGACTATAGCAGTGCATGCTGACTATGGTGGTATCCTGCTATGACTACAGCATTGTGATGCTGACTGTGGTGGTATCCTGCTATGACTACAGCATTGCATGCTGACTGTGGTGGTATCCTGCTATGACTACAGCATTGCATACTGACTGCAGTGGTATCCTGCTATGACATCAGCATTGCATACTGACTGCGGTGGTATCCTGCTTTGACTACAGCATTGCATGCTGACTGTGGTGGTATCCTGCTATGACTACAGCATTGCATGCTGACTGTGGTGGTATCCTGATATGACTACAGCATTGCATACTGACTGCGGTGGTATCCTGCTATGACTACAGCATTGCATGATGACTGTGGTTGTATCCTGCTATGACTACAGCATTGCTTGCTGACTGTGGTTGTATCCTGCTATGACTATAGCACTGCATGCTCACTGTGGTGGTATCCTGCTGTGACTACAGCATTGCATGCTGACTGTGGTGGTATCCTGCTATGACATCAGCATTACATACTGACTGCGGTGGTATCCTGCTTTGACTACAGCATTGCATGCTGACTGTGGTGGTATCCTGCTATGACTACAGCATTGCATGCTGACTGTGGTGGTATCCTGATATGACTACAGCATTGCATACTGACTGCGGTGGTATCCTGCTATGACTACAGCATTGCATGATGACTGTGGTTGTATCCTGCTATGACTACAGCATTGCTTGCTGACTGTGGTTGTATCCTGCTATGACTATAGCAGTGCATGCTCACTGTGGTGGTATCCTGCTGTGACTACAGCATTGCATGCTGACTGTGGTGGTATCCTGCTATGACTACAGCATTGCATGCTGACTGTGGTGGTATCCTGCTATGACTACAGCATTGCATGCTGACTGTGGTGGTATCCTGCTATGACTACAGCATTGCTTGCTGACTGTGGTGGTATCCTGCTATGACTACAGCATTGCATGCTGACTGTGGTGGTATCCTGCTGTGACTACAGCATTGCATGCTGACTGTGGTGGTATCCTGCTATGACTACAGCATTGCATGCTGACTGTGGTGGTATCCTGCTATGACTACAGCATTGCATGCTGACTGCGGTGGTCTCCTGCTATGACTACAGCATTGCATGCTGACTGGTGGTTTCCTGCTATGACTACAGTATTGCATGCTGACGGTGGTGGTATCCTGCTATGATTACAGCAGTGAATACTTACTGTGGTACCTGCTATGATTACAGCAGTGCATACTGACTGGTGGTTCCTGCTATGATTACAGCAGTGGAAACTGCTGTTGTGGTACCTGCTATGATTACAGCACTGCATATTGTCGTGGTACCTGCTATGATTACAGCAGTGCATACTGACTGTGGTGGGACCTGCTATGATGACAGCATTGCATACTGACTGTGGTGGTAACCTGCTATGACTACAGCATTGCATGCTGACTGTGGTTGTATCCTGCTATGACTACAGCATTGTATGCTGACTGTGGTGGTATCCTGCTATGACTACAGCATTGCATGCTGACTGTGGATGTATCCTGCTATGACTACAGCATTGCTTGCTGACTGTGGTGGTATCCTGCTATGACTACAGCATTGCATGCTGACTGTGGTTGTATCCTGCTATGACTATAGCAGTGCATGCTCACTGTGGAGGTATCTTGCTATGACTACAGCATTGCATGCTGACTGTGGTGGTATCCTGCTATGACTACAGCATTTCATGCTGACTGTGGTGGTATCCTGCTATGACTACAGCATTGCATACTGACTGCAGTGGTATCCTTCTATAACTTCAGCATTGCATACTGACTGCGGTGGTATCCTGCTATGACTACAGCATTGCATGCTGACTGTAGTTGTATCCTGCTATGACTACAGCATTGCATGCTGACTGTGGTGGTATCGTGCTATGACTATAGCAGTGCATGCTGACTATGGTGGTATCCTGCTATGATTACAGCATTGTGATGCTGACTGTGGTGGTATCCTGCTATGACTACAGCATTGCATGCTGACTGTGGTGGTATCCTGCTATGACTACAGCATTGCATACTGACTGCAGTGGTATCCTGCTATGACATCAGCATTGCATACTGACTGCGGTGGTATCCTGCTTTGACTACAGCATTGCATGCTGACTGTGGTGGTATCCTGCTATGACTACAGCATTGCATGCTGACTGTGGTGGTATCCTGATATGACTACAGCATTGCATACTGACTGCGGTGGTATCCTGCTATGACTACAGCATTGCATGATGACTGTGGTTGTATCCTGCTATGACTACAGCATTGCTTGCTGACTGTGGTTGTATCCTGCTATGACTATAGCAGTGCATGCTCACTGTGGTGGTATCCTGCTGTGACTACAGCATTGCATGCTGACTGTGGTGGTATCCTGCTATGACATCAGCATTGCATACTGACTGCGGTGGTATCCTGCTTTGACTACAGCATTGCATGCTGACTGTGGTGGTATCCTGCTATGACTACAGCATTGCATGCTGACTGTGGTGGTATCCTGATATGACTACAGCATTGCATACTGACTGCGGTGGTATCCTGCTATGACTACAGCATTGCATGATGACTGTGGTTGTATCCTGCTATGACTACAGCATTGCTTGCTGACTGTGGTTGTATCCTGCTATGACTATAGCAGTGCATGCTCACTGTGGTGGTATCCTGCTGTGACTACAGCATTGCATGCTGACTGTGGTGGTATCCTGCTATGACTACAGCATTGCATGCTGACTGTGGTGGTATCCTGCTATGACTACAGCATTGCATGCTGACTGTGGTGGTATCCTGCTATGACTACAGCATTGCTTGCTGACTGTGGTGGTATCCTGCTATGACTACAGCATTGCATGCTGACTGTGGTGGTATCCTGCTGTGACTACAGCATTGCATGCTGACTGTGGTGGTATCCTGCTATGACTACAGCATTGCATGCTGACTGTGGTGGTATCCTGCTATGACTACAGCATTGCATGCTGACTGTGGTGGTATCCTGCTATGACTACAGCATTGCTTGCTGACTGTGGTGGTATCCTGCTATGACTACAGCATTGCATGCTGACTGTGGTCGTTTCCTGCTATGACTCAAGCATTGCATGCTGACTTTGGTGGTATCCTGCTATGACTACAGCATTGTATGCTGACTGTGGTGGTATCCTGCTATGACTACAGCATTACATGCTGACTGTGGTCGTATCCTGCTATGACTACAGCATTGCATGCAGACTGTGGTGGTATCCTGCTATGACTACAACATTGCATACTGACGGTGGTGGTATCCTGCTATGACTACAGCATTGCATGCTGACTGTGGTGGTATCCTGCTATGACTTCAGCATTGCATACTGACTGCGGTGGTATCCTGCTATGACTACAGCATTGCATGATGACTGCCGTTGTATCCTGCTATGACTTCAGCATTGCATGCTGACTGTGGTTGTATCCTGCTATGACTATAGCAGTGCATGCTGACTATGGTAATATCCTGCTATGACTACAGCATTGCATCCTGACTGGTGTTATCCTGCTATGACTACAGCATTGCATGCTGACTGGTGGTGTCCTGCTATGACTACAGCATTGCATCCTGACTGTGGTGGTATCCTGCTATGACTACAGCATTGCATACTGACAGTGGTGGTATCCTGCTATAACTACAGCATTGCATACTGACTGTGGTGGTCTCCTGCTATGACTACAGCATTGGATGCTGACTGGTGGTTTCCTGCTATGACTACAGTATTGCATGCTGACGGTGGTGGTATCCTGCTATGATTACAGCAGTGCATACTGACTGTGGTACCTGCTATGATTACACCAGTGCATACTGACTGTGGTGGGACCTGCTATGATGACAGCATTGCATACTGACTGTGGTGGTATCCTGCTATGACTACAGCATTGTATGCTGACTGTGGTGGTATCCTGCTATGACTACAGCATTGCTTGCTGACTGTGGTGGTATCCTGCTATGACTACAGCATTGCTTGCTGACTGTGGTGGTATCCTGCTATGACTACAACATTGCATGCTGACTGTGGTGGTATCCTGCTATGACTATAGCATTGCATGCTGACTGTGGTTGTATCCTGCTATGACTATATGAGTGCATGCTGACTATGGTGGTATCCTGCTATGACTACAGCCTTGCATACTGACTGTGGTGGTATTCTGCTATGACTACAGCATTGCATACTGACTGTGGTGGTATCCGGCTATGACTACAGCATTGCATGCTGACTGGTGGTATCCTGCTATGACTACAGCATTGTGATGCTGACTGTGGTTGTATCCTGCTATGACTACAGCATTGCATGCTGACTGTGGTGGTATCGTGCTATGACTACAGCATTGCTTGCTGACTGGTGGTATCCTGCTATGACTACAGCATTGCATGCTCACTGTGGTGGTATCCTGCTATGACTACAGCATTGCATACTGACTGCAGTGGTATCCTTCTATAACTTCAGCATTGCATACTGACTGCGGTGGTATCCTGCTATGACTACAGCATTGCATGCTGACTGTAGTTGTATCCTGCTATGACTACAGCATTGCATGCTGACTGTGGTGGTAACCTGCTATGACTATAGCAGTGCATGCTGACTATGGTGGTATCCTGCTATGACTACAGCATTGTGATGCTGACTGTGGTGATATCCTGCTATGACTACAGCATTGCATGCTGACTGTGGTGGTATCCTGCTATGACTACAGCATTGCGTGCTGACTGTGGTGGTATCCTGCTATGACTACAGCATTGCATGCTGACTGTGGTCGTTTCCTGCTATGACTCAAGCATTGCATGCTGACTGTGGTGGTATCCTGCTATGACTACAGCATTGTATGCTGACTGTGGTGGTATCCTGCTATGACTACAGCATTGCATGCTGACTGTGGTGGTATCCTGCTATGACTACAGCATTGCATACTGCCGGTGGTGGTATCCTGCTATGACTACAGCATCGCATGCTGACTGTGGTGGTATCCTGCTATGACTACAGCATTGCATACTGACGGTAGTGGTATCCTGCTATAACTACAGCATTGCATACTGACTGCGGTGGTATCCTGCTATGACTACAGCATTGCATGCTGACTGCCGTTGTATCCTGCTATGACTTCAGCATTGCATGCTGACTGTGGTTGTATCCTGCTATGACTATAGCAGTGCATGGGGACTATGGTGATATCCTGCTATGACTACAGCATTGCATACTGACTGTGGTGGTATCCTGCTATGATTACAGCATTGCATCCTGACTGTGGTGGTATCCTGCTTTGACTACAGCATTGCATGCTGACTGGTGGTGTCCTGCTATGACTACAGCATTGCATACTGACTGTGGTGGTATGCTGCTATGACTACAGCATTGCATACTGACAGTGGTGGTATCCTGCTATGACTACAGCATTGCATACTGACTGCGGTGGTCTACTGCTATGACTACAGCATTGCATGCTGACTGGTGGTTTCCTGCTATGACTACAGTATTGCATGCTGACGGTGGTGGTATGCTGCTATGATTACAGCAGTGCATACTTACTGTGGTACCTGCTATGATTACAGCAGTGCATACTGACTGGTGGTACCTGCTATGATTACAGCAGTGGAAACTGCTGTTGTGGTACCTGCTATGATTACAGCAGTGCATATTGTCGTGGTACCTGCTATGATTACAGCAGTGCATACTGACTGTGGTGGGACCTGCTATGATGACAGCATTGCATACTGACTGTGGTGGTATCCTGCTATGACTACAGCATTACATGTTGACTGTGGTTGTATCCTGCTTTGACTACAGCATTGCATGCTGACTGTGGTGGTATCCTGCTATGACTACAGCATTGCATGCTGACTGTGGTGGTATCCTGCTATGACTACAGCATTGCATATGACTGTGGTGGTATCCTGCTATGACTACAGCATTGCATGATGACTGTGGTTGTATCCTGCTATGACTACAGCATTGCATGCTGACTGTGGTTGTATCCTGCTATGACTATAGCAGTGCATGCTCACTGTGGTGGTATCCTGCTGTGACTACAGCATTGCATGCTGACTGTGGTGGTATCCTGCTATGACTACAGCATTGCATGCTGACTGTGGTGGTATCCTGCAATGACTACAGCATTGCATGCTGACTGTGGTGGTATCCTGCTATGACTACAGCATTGCTTGCTGACTGTGGTGGTATCCTGCTATGACTACAGCATTGCATGCTGACTGAGGTCATTTCCTGCTATGACTCAAGCATTGCATGCTGACTTTGGTGGTATCCTGCTATGACTACAGCATTGTATGCTGACTGTGGTGGTATCCTGCTTTGACTACAGCATTACATGCTGACTGTGGTGGTATCCTGCTATGACTACAGCATTGTATGCTGACTGTGGTGGTATCCTGCTATGACTACAGCATTGCATGCTGACTGTGGTGGTATCCTGCTATGACTTCAGCATTGCATACTGACTGCGGTGGTATCCTGCTATGACTACAGCATTGCATGCTGACTGCCGTTGTATCCTGCTATGACATCAGCATTGCATGCTGACTGTGGTTGTATCCTGCTATGACTATAGCAGTGCATGCTGACTATGGTAATATCCTGCTATGACTACAGCATTCCATCCTGACTGGTGTTATCCTGCTATGACTACAGCATTGCATGCTGACTGGTGGTGTCCTTCTATGACTACAGCATTGCATACTGACTGTGGTGGTATCCTGCTATGACTACAGCATTGCATACTGACAGTGGTGGTATCCTGCTATGACTACAGCATTGCATACTGACTGCGGTGGTCTCCTGCTATGACTACAGCATTGGATGCTGACTGGTGGTTTCCTGCTATGACTACAGTATTGCATGCTGACGGTGGTGGTATCCTGCTATGATTACAGCAGTGCATACTGACTGTGGTACCTGCTATGATTACAGCAGTGCATACTGACTGGTGGTACCTGCTATGATTACAGCAGTGCATATTGTTGTGGTACCTGCTATGATTACACCAGTGCATACTGACTGTGGTGAGACCTGCTATGATGACAGCATTGCATACTGACTGTGGTGGTATCCTGCTAGGACTACAGCATTGCATTCTGACTGTGGTGGTATCCTGCTATGACTACAGCATTGCTTGCTGACTGTGGTGGTATCCTGCTATGACTACAACATTGCATGCTGACTGTGGTGGTATTCTGCTATGACTACAGCATTGCATGCTGACTGTGGTTGTATCCTGCTATGACTATAGCAGTGCATGCTGACTATGGTGGTATCCTGCTATGACTACAGCATTGCATACTGACTGTGGTGGTATTCTGCTATGACTACAGCATTGCATACTGACTGTGGTGGTATCCGGCTATGACTACAGCATTGCATGCTGACTGGTGGTATCCTGCTATGACTACAGCATTGTGATGCTGACTGTGGTTGTATCCTGCTATGACTACAGCATTGCATGCTGACTGTGGTGGTATCGTGCTATGACTACAGCATTGCTTGCTGACTGGTGGTATCCTGCTATGACTACAGCATTGCATGCTGACTGTGGTGGTATCCTGCTATGACTACACCATTGCATGCTGACTGTGGTGGTATCCTGCTATGACTACAGCATTGCATACTGACTGTAGTGGTATCCTGCTATGACTACAGCATTGCATGCTGACTGTTGTGGTATCCTGCTATGACTACAGCATTGCATACTGACTGCAGTGGTATCCTGCTATGACTTCAGCATTGCATACTGACTGCGGTGGTATCCTGCTATGACTACACCATTGCATTGCTCGGGGCTGGTGCAGGAAGTGGAATCCCCGTCATGGTTGTTCAAGACCATTGTCATCGCCATCTCGTCGTCATCACCATGTCCTCGTTGTCGTCTCCGTCTTCACCATCCCGGGGTGCGGACATTATTTCCCCCTCTATCAGCCCATGGGGGGCTTCCATTTTATGGGAGTCTGCGATTTTGCATTGATTTCCGCAAGCAGAACACATTTTCTGTGGCGGACGCATATCCACTCCCTTGGATGGATGACTCCTTGGATGCTTTGTTGTGTACACGGTTCTTTTTAACCCTCGATTTGTTGTCCGGATTTTGGCACTTGCCTTTGGATGAAGAATCCAAGCCTAAAACCATGTGACTTTACCGAAAAAACTAAGAATATACCCCAAGGATTGTTCCAAGTTAATTGCCTCCCTATGGGGCTGCAATCGGCTTCTGCCACATTCCAGCAGCTTATGGAAATGGTCTTGGCAGGTATTCAATGGGACTTGTGCCTCATTTACCTGGACGATGGCATTGTATTCGGGGACACATTTCAGGAGCATATTCTTGGTTCTTTTGGTAAAATCACGTAGATAGAAAAATATAAATAAGAAAATTTTAATACATTTTTTTAAAAAATAATAAAAATAATGATGAATTAAATATTATGAAAGCAAAAAAACACAATGAAAATAAAAAATAAAAATAGTAAAATAAAATTATAAATAAATTAAAAAGAATAAATACAAAAAACCTAAGACGTTTCTATCACAATACAAGTGTTCTTCATCAGGCGGAGAGAAAAGAGGCGGCAAGCCTCCAAATGTATAAGGGTTCCAAAGTGAGTGGGCGGGGGACGAGAGCTGCGCAAGCAACACGCTAATGCAGGAGCTTGTGCAGCGCAACCAGCATGGGCGGGGTAGCCAGTCAGCCAGCGGTAATGTAGGAGCAGACAATGGGGGGGAGGAAGGGGGCAGAGATAGGGGGAGAGGATGGTGGAGGGGGGGGTCAGAAATAGGGGGGGAGCAGGGGGTAGAGATGGGGGGGGCATTTCAACTCGCTCCACACATCCACACTACTGACGGTAAAGGTTGACAAGAAAACACAAGTCATGACCCAAAGTGGTTGATGACATCTTTCCAATGATTGCTGGGTTTAAAACCGTCGTCTCGGTTGAAATTCTGACTGTGTCTGTATATATGGATGGCTTCGTGAACGAATCTTTGTTGATAGTCAGTCGGCTTGGAAAGTACCATTGTCTTAGAGAAATCAATTTCATGTGAGCCAGCTGCATTAAAGTAATGATCAGCCACGACAGAAGTATTGGTCCTGTCGTGTTTGAGATCTGCCTTATGTTCAAGAACACGGTCAGAGACATGTTGCTTAGTTTCCCCAATGTAACTGCTGCTACAAATACAGCTTAGTTTGTAGACGTCGGGATATTGCATGTCAGGAATTTTGTCCTTCACAGATGGGATCAGGTCACAAATTTTATGCACTGTGTTAAATCGAACCTGGATCTTGTGTTTGTTCATTATTTTGGAAATATTTTTGGTTACCCCTGCTATGTATGGCAAGGTGATGGTTTTGATTGGATCCTCAGATGGCTCCTTCACGGTTGGGGTGATGGCTTTGTGGATAGTGTAGTCAGAATATCCATTCGCCTTGAGAGCTTTGTGTACGTGCTTGAGTTCACTGGTCAGGTGTTCATGGTCGGGGATACATTGAGCTCTATGGTGTAGCGTTTTGATGAGGGCATTTTTCTGGGATGGATGGTGGTGGGAATCAGGTTTACTTTCGTGTAGACAGAGTGGCTCATTGAGCCATCTGGTCTCATGCCATCTTTTTCTATCTCCATAGTGAATTTGTTTGCTGGGTGTATGGAATTGATGTGGTTGAGGAATTATTTCAGAGCTGGTCGGCCATGTGGCCAGATGACAAACGTGTCATTCACGTACGTCTTCCACAAAGACGGGCGTAGAGTGGATGCCTGGATGGCGTCCGTCTAAAATTTTTCCATTCAAATGTTGGCCACAACCGGAGATGAGGGAGAACCCATTGGGGTGCCTTCAGTTTGTTTGTAGAATGGTCCATTCCAAGTGAAGACTGTATTGGTGAGGCAGTGTCTCACCAGGGCTGTTACATCAGCATTCAGTCCTTGTTGGACCAAATCTTCAATTATTGCAATGGTATCGGGCACAGGAACTTTGGTGAACAAAGAAACTACATTGAAACTAACGAGCAAATCACCTGGGGACAGTGAAACCAGGTGAGCTGAGTTAAGAATAGAAGAGGTGGTCTTGCCAGTGAATGGCTGCAAGGTCTCCGACAGATATCGGGCCAGTTTGTAGGTGCGTGAGTCAATGGTGGAGACGATGAGACGAAGGGGTATACCTTCTTCATGGATTTTTAGTAAGCCATATTTTAATTTGTAATTTACATTTAATTTTACAATTTTAACTTTTTATTTTTATTGTTTTTTTCTTTTCTTTTATTATTATTATTATTTTTTTATTTCTTTTTGTTTCTATATACGTGATTTTACCGAAAGAACCAAGAATATGAATTCCTGCAGTCACGAACGTTTTAAGTCAAAGTTTCAGGAGCATTTATAAGCATCTGCGGTTCGTGTTTGTCTCAGAGTCCGTAAAACTTTGCTAATGCTGAAGCGTGACTTCTATTGGCCCGGTATGATGGATCATGTATACTACATGGTGAAATGTTGTACTGACTGCACACGCCACAAGCCACTATCACAAATATCACGGTGTCTCAAATTAACGAGCTAGTCAAATTAGATGTTCTCGGGCCATTCCCACTACTCAGAGGGGAAAACATTTCTCCTGGTCGGGGTGGAATATCTTTCCCGGTGGCCGATGGCATGGCCTCTGCCAGACCAGTCGGCCACATCCATTGTGGACAAATTTCTGCACGTCTACGTAATGGATAAAGGAGCTCCTGAACAACTTATTACAGATCAGGGGTGGAATTTTTCTTCTAAATTGTTATGGGAGGTGTGTGACTCGCTGGGTACAAGAAAAATTAGAACTTCGCTCTACCATCCTCAGACGGATGGGATGGTGGAACGCTTGCACAGGACTCTTATGTCCATGTTGTGCCAAAGAGTTAATGAGGTGCAGTTGGACTGGAATTTGCACATCCCCGGTGTCCTGGCTGCATATAGATTGGCCCATCATGCTTTAACAGGATTCTCCCCGTTTAATATCATGTACAGGAGGGAGAGTGATCCCCCCATGGAAGCACAGTTGGGCATGGACTTGGGTAAAAAGAGGGCCGTCATGCCCATGCCCATGCAGGTCATGCTTAGGCGTTTGAAGGAGGCGCGGGAGGCGTCTCAGGAAAATTCGGCCAAACGGCAGCATGCAAATGAGAAGTTCGTGGGGCAACGGGAGTCCGGGGCCCCATGGACAACTGGGGACAAGGCGTCGTTGCATTGTCCCCAGGTGTCCCTGGGTATGTCCCCTAAATTATACTGGCCGTTGCAGGGCCCTGTTGAGGTGATCAAGGTCAAGAGGCCGCAGTTTGTGTATATACAGGTCGGTCGCCATCGCTATTTTGTGCACCCGTCACGGTTAAAACCCTATGTTCCACCCTATTAGATAGTTCATCTCCATCTCCAGAGCGGCGGGCGTCGGATGTGTCCGACGAGTCGGGGCGACTGAGCCCAGAAGCTGAAGTCCAGGGATCCCCCGGCAGCGCTTCCGTGTGAAGGACCGTGCATGGAAGCCCAGTTGCCATCTTCTTCTCCCAGGGAGGAGCCGCACCCTTTAGGCCATTTGTGATGTTCCGGTGGTTCCCAGCGCGCAAGTTCCTGCTCGTGGTGGGGGACTGGCGTCGAGGACTCGCTCCAAGAGTGCTTCGTTTGCGCTGAACAGCTCCCTTCCCATCATGACAATTGTGTTCCGACGTCATCCGGCTGGTGGCCACCACCGCAAGCCAGACTGCAGCTTCCGGTTGATCTGGGATCCACCCTAATGCTCGTGACTGCGGCGTGCCTGCGGACGTCATGAATTGTTGCACTTCCCTCACGGTTCTGGTTAAATAATTACGGGGTCTTGTTGCTGATGTCCGCTAACCCCTGTTAAAGTAATTATGTTAGCCGAGACAGCTGTTTTTTTTTTTTCATGGGGGAGGGGTGATGTAGGGGTATAGCTCTGGCTGCTGGTGGCCACCCGCGTGCGCGGGTGAAACAACCACTGGTTCCCGCGTGGGCGCGGCGGTGGAAGGCGACCCATCCGCCTGCAGCCCCTGCGCTGCGGATCCTCCGGCGGGTGCAGCCAGCCCAATTTGGATGATCAGCTGTGCAGCAGAGGAGAACAGTTGTCCGAGGCACCCGGTGAGTTCGCGTGATCCCTCGTCGGCCGCTGCCTCAGGACACATGGCCGGGTTCCCGGATTCCGGGGCTGTTAAGGGGATAACGTTTCTGTTATCATCGTCCTCTGAGGACACTACACGTGGGTTCTTCCACGTCGCTGCTTTCAATATCAATATTTTTTTTCTTTCCGTTTCTAGCACCAAATGTAGTGACTCAACTCGGAGACAGTAAGACTTTGAGGCACTTATTTTATTTCAAAAGGACCTTCAGGATGACACACACCTGACGTGGGTGAACACTATTATTATTAAGTCTGTCTATTGTCAGCAACCACTACTCAGTTAGAACTGTTGGTAGGCTGTCTGACTAGCCGCGTCCCATGATGGTGAAGATGGAGACGACGACGAGGAGATGGTGATGACGACGAGATGGTGACGACGATGTACTTGAGAAGCACGATGGGGATCCCACTTCCAGCAACAGCCCCGAGGTCCAGCTGAGAGAATGACGATGTGCTCTATCTTTTTGAATTGAGAAAGCTCAAAGTGCTCATCCTTACCGATGTTGCTAGTAGGTGACTTAGCGTTTTTAAGGATTGCAGCGATTTCCGATCTTGCCACGTCTGCAGTAATATGTCCCAAACCCTTAAGGTCTCCTTAGACCTGGGCAATTATATCATCAACTGGGATGTGTTTAGGGGTGACTGCAAAATTCAACCCTTTGGCTAGAACCGATTTTAGGCTGTCGGAAATTGGACTGTTACTCTGAATGATAACAATCGTGTCAACCTCTAACTTTGTTGTAGCTGATGTTTTCACGGAAAAATTTGTGACAGATGCCATACAGGCATGCACTGTATGTCCGTCCTTGTGGAAGAGGTACGCAGATGACACGTTCGTCATCTGGCCATGTGACCGACCAGCTCTGAACCAGTTCCTCAACCAATTCCATACACCCAGCCATCAAATTCACCATGGAGGTGGAAAAGGATGGCAAGTTACCATTCTTGGATGTTTTAATCGAAAAGAGACCAGATGGCTCAATGGGACACTGTCTACAGGAAAGCCACCCATATGAATGACTTTCTGATTTTACATTAATAGGTTAAATGTCTCACACTAACACAGCCACCATCACTCACGTCCTCGACATCGCGGCGGCTTTGCAATCTTACATTAACATGCTAATCTCTCACATTACAATAGCCACCTCTGTGCCCTCGGCGTGGAAGTCGCCCTCCCATCTTACATTAACATGCAAATTTCTCATTTAACATCACTAGCCCCGCCCACTTTGTTTGTGACCCTTGGGCTACACCCATTTCAAACCTATAAAAAGTCTGCCTCAGCAGCTTTCCCCCTCCTTTTTCCTCCTGATGACGATTGCTTATGTTGCGATCGAAACGTCATAGTTTTTTGTTTTATAATTTTGTTCTGCGTGACTTTACCAAAAGATACTCTTTGGTTCTTTCGAAAAGGAACGTAGGTATAAAAATAAAAAAATAAAAATTATATATCACGACGTTTCGATTGCAACACAATCGGTCATTCTCAGACAGAAAAAAATAATCCAGCAATGGAACTGAAGAACCAGCGGGCCATACCTACGTAACTTTTACCGAAATAACCAAAAAGTATGGATTCCTGCAGTCACGAAAGCTTTAAGCCATGGTTTATGCTCCTTAATAAATGAAGACACCAAAACGTCTTGACCGCTTACGACGTATGGTGCCTCGTCAGCAGCATCGGGCTCCCTTGAATCAGTGTTGGTGAACTGCCGATATTACACAGACTCTCGTCTTGAAATGGGGGATGAGTTGAGAAAATCTAGAAATCCCCGTGGAGGACAAATAGAGTGGACTTTGAACGTTGGAATGTAAGCTCGTGGATTATTGCATTGCGCGGGTGCATGGGGATATTGCGGGGACAGTGGCTTCCACACAGAACTTCGATGTGGGGTCTATCTCCGTTAGATTATTGGGCAAGTTGTAACACAGGGGCGCGTTGAATATGGAAGACTACATACTCTAATCTCCGCTAACAGATTATATCCTCATGTTTGCGTCAGGATAAACAATTCATACATTACAGCCTACGGTGCTACACATTTCAGGTTGCGGTAGTGCTATGGTTAACGTGCTGTGATACAAACCCGGCAATCCAGGTTCGATTCCCGTTCACGGTCAACACCTGCGATGGTTATCTGAACCGGTCCCGGGCCTCCCCTTGGTCGACTTAGCCTTAAATGAGTACCTAGTGCAGTTTGTAGTAAGCTTCGCCACTGAGGAGACAAAGGCGGCTGGGAATGGTGCTGTTAAGGCTTCAGCGGGGATCTTTGTCTTTGTTTGCTACACAGCATAGGTCGGCCTCTGTAGAGGAGGCAGAGGAGCAGGCTCGTGAAGGACGCTACTGGGCAGTGCCAGGGTAGGTGCACTGTGAGTCTATTGGGCAGTTGGAGGCCGTCACCCTCTAACAACAGCAGAGGTTGGAGGAGCAACGCTCAGAACTAGCATCATCAGGCGGCAGCAAGCATTGTGTATAAATTCACCTGTTTTGGTCTTAAGGAAAATCGTGCAAAATAGAGAAAAGGTAAGAAAGTCACAAAACATAAATACATAACCAAACAAATTATGAAGTCCAAATTTGCAACACTGAATGCATTCTTGGGGCAAGGCAGCAAAACAAAAAACAATAGTCCCAGATTTCGATTTAAAGCTTTCATGACTGCAATGATTCATCTTCTTTGGTTCTTTCGGTAAAGTCACGTAGAATGAGAATAAAATAATAAATTGATAAAATAAAATGACACAATAATATTCTCATCAGAAGGCCGATGTGTTGTGGCCGAAACGTCGTGAGAATATTATTGTGTTATTTTATTTTTCGATTTAAAGCTTTCGTGACTGCAATGATTCATCTTCTTTGGTTCTTTCGGTAAAGTCACGTAGAATGAGAATAAAATAATAAATTGATAAAATAAAATAACACAATAATATTCTCACGACGTTTCGGCCACAACACAAGCGGCCTTCATCAGGTGAAGGGAGCGAGACTGTCTGGTAGGACAGCGCTGGAGTGAGAGAGCCACGTTCAGATCACGGCTTTTAAGCTGTGTGAGAGGAACAAAGAGCCCTCAAATTTCCGTACCACGGATAGCTACGGGCCCCGTTCAGACGGACGAGTTCGTCCATGGTCGGAACAGAGGAGGGGGAGAGACAGCTGCGAAGCCCTAGTATACTCCATGTTGTAAACCATACCATTAACCGTGGTGTGAGAGGTATTAAGAGGCAATGCTGGCGAAAGAGCTGCGGTCTGAAGGTCATCGTAAAATTACAATTAATTAAGAACAGAAATGATTTAACACATCTTTCCAGTGGTTACTAAGCCTGAATCCATCTTCTCGGTTGAAATTGTCTCTGTGCTTGTATATGTGAATGGCCTCATGAACGAATCTCTCATGGTAGCCAGTTGGTTTGCAAAGAACCTCCGTCTTGGAGAAGTCAATGTCATGTGAGCCCACTGAATTGTAACAGTGATCTGCCACGGCAGAGGAGTTCGTCTTACCGTGTTTCAAGTCTGCTTTATGTTCGCGGATGCGGTCCGAGATATGTCTTTTGGTTTCTCCAATGTAGCTACTACCACAGAGGCACTTTAGTTTGTAAACGCCCGGGTACTGTATGTCTGGAAGAGCATCTTTTACAGATGGAACTAAATCACGGATTTTGTGTACTGTGTTGAATCGGACCTGGATCTTGTGTTTATTCAGGATTTTGGAGATCTTTTTAGTGACCCCTGCAATGTAGGGTAAGGTGATGGTTTTGAGTGGCTCCACAAGAGGATCCTTCTTCATGACTGGAGTGATGGCTTTGCGGATTGTGTAGTCGGAGTAGCCATTAGCCCTGAGAGCCTGGTGTACGTGCTTGAGTTCACTGGTAATGTGTTCCTGGTCGGAAATGCATTGGGCTCTATGGTATAGAGTCTTGATGAGGCAGTTCTTCTGGGATGGATGGTGGTGGGAATCCGGTTTCAAGTAAGCATCTGTATGGGTAGCTTTCCTGTAGACAGAGTGGCTCATTGAACCATCATGTCTCCTTTTAATTAAGACATCCAGAAAGGGTAGTTTGCCATCTTTTTTATCAATTTATTATTTTATTCTCATTCTACGTGACTTTACCGAAAGAACCAAAGAAGAATAGTCCCAGACTTCACCAAAACAACAACACACTGCACATGAACATTGAACTATCGATGCATGAGGGGCAAGGATCAAGGATACAAATCACATCTGCAATTTCTTTTGTGTCCAGCAACTCCGATTATAACGTTTGGTTCCGTACTATGCAAAATTAGTTAAATGTACAACAGTTATAGTCTGCAACGTCAAAGGCTTGGCCACCTATTCATATTTTTGTTTGAGGAAGAGTTAAATGGAAATTTGATGCACGTCTTATGTTTCTTGGGTTAATGAATTAGCTAAGTGCAACACAGATTTGCCAATACGGGTTTTATGAAAGACCAGGGCCCACTTTAGATGTCTTCTTGCATCAAGGCGATGTGAGACTGGATTGTAAGATGTTTAAGTCGAGGGAACACCTAGCCTGGCATGCAATCGGTGTGTTTGGTAGCTGCACGACTATCTGATGAGCTCTCGGGTTGGAAAACGCGTGGCGCATCGTGCCAATGCGCGACGTTTCGCCTGCCCAGTTCCTCAGGAAGCTCGCTCGCTCCAGGCACGTGGGGCGCAACATTCATGCGGTACAACAAATAAAAGATCCCCCGCGTAGGCTTAACAGACCGTTGGGGCAAGTGCTGTTACGGAGCACCGCCTATGAAGGCCAGCACGGCACGTGGGGTTGGGTGGCCAGCACCACCCCCGGCCGCCTTTGTCTCTCCCGAGTAGCGATGTTTACACATCGCACCAGGTACTCATTTGAGGCTGAGTCGAAATTTGAATCAGACGCTATCCAGACTTCCACCCTCAGACCTTCCCTGTGAAAGAGATATGTGGATGACACTTTCGTCATTTGGCCACATGGCCTCCCAGCTCTGAACCTTTTCCTACACCACATCAGTTCCAGACATCCCGCCATCAAATTCACCATGGAACTGGAGAAAGATGGCAAGCTACCATTCTTAGATGTTCTGTTTGAGATGAGATCTGATGGCTCATTGGGGCATTCTGTCTACAGGAAACCCACCCACACAGATTCCTACTTGAAACCTGATTCCCACCACCACCCAGCCCAAAATAATTATCTCATCAAAACCTTATACCATAGGGCTCATTGCATTTCGGACCAACACCACCTGACCAGTGAATTAAAACATATACACCTGGCCCTCAAAAGGAATGGTTACTCTGACCGTACCATCCGCCAAGCTGTCTCTCCCTCCATACAGAAACAACCACTTGATACTCCGGTGAAAACCATCACACTTCCATATATAGCAGGTGTTACTAAAAATATTTCCAAAATTCTAAACAAACACAAGATCCAGGTCCGGTTCAATACAGTACACAAAATTCGTGATCTGATCCCATCTGTGAAGGATGTCATTCCTGATTTACAGTACCCCGGGGTTTACAAATTGAGTTGTACCTGCGGTGATTGCTACATCGGTGAGACAAAGCGACATGTCTCTGACCGAATTCGCGAGCACAAATCATATTTGAAACACGGCAAAAGAATTATTCTGCCGTGGCTGATCACTGTTACAACGCTGTGGGGGATCACGATATAATTTTCTCCGATACCAAGGTTCTTTGCAAACCCACGGGCTTTTATCAGAGATTTGTTCATGAAGCAATTCAGATCTACAAACACAGACACAATTTCAACCGAGAGGATGGTTTCAAATTAAGCAACCATTGGAAAGATGTTCTAAATCGAACTAAACATTAAACTAATTTCAATGGTACAGTATAGTTTTCAAGTAGTGGTACCCCAAACTTTCGCAGCTCTTATAAAATCCCCCTTTTCACACCATCAATAGGTAAACTCCCCCCCCCCCGCGCCAAACTGCGAGTCCACCGGCACGTACACCACCTCTTTCCTAAAATCCGCCAATCAAATGCTTGCTTTTTATGCTAATTTCTTTGTCAGAACACCTTGTTTGCTCGCACACAGGTCCGATGTCTGAGCGTGGTTGTGTTTCGCTAAATTCTCCTGTTTGATGAGTACTAGGTGCCTCGGTGAACGTATATGCTCTAAATTTAACATAGCTATTTCTGCGAGCAGTTACAAGCTAATCACTCAGCTATTTCAATGCTAAATTCGATGCTAATTCCTTTGTCAAAGGGTACCTCTGCGGATGTGTATACTTTAACTTAGCTATTTCAATGAGCCATTTCAATGCTAAATTATATGGTAATTCCTTTGTCAAGGCACTTGTCCTTTTTCTTCTCACACAGCTTAAAGGTCGTGATCTAAGCGTGGCTTCTTCCACTCCAGCCTAATTCCTTTGTCAAGGGGTACCTCTGCGGATGTGTATACTTTAACTTAGCTATTTCAATGAGCCATTTCAATGCTAAATTATATGCTAATTCCTTTGTCAAGGCGCGTGGTCTTTTTCTTCTTACAATGTAAAGTTAAATTTTAATGTGCAACGTCTGGCACTTTTCTTGCTGTTGTTTAAACCGAGCTTGGAAATTTATATACTTTTGAAATATGAACTTGTATACTTTATCTATGTTATATATTCATTCTTGGTGCTTTGCTTACCTTTCCTCTACTTTGCACTCCTATTCGTGTTTTTGCATTGTTGTAACTTTTTGACTGGCCCCTTTGGGACACCTTTGAAAAAGAGCTTGAGAGCTCATCGGATTTCTCCAGGATAAATAAAGATTCTGATTCTGAACTAATTTCACCACAAAATGTATTTATATGAAAAAAATACCGTCGAGGCCGTGAAATCGTCGTGCCTCCTCGTAATGCGAGAAACTGAGATTTACCTGAGGGGGGCCACGGTGACAAGATGTTAACTCCCTCGATTGGTATACAGAAGACCGTGGGTTTGATCCCGACTGTGACGCCTGCTGCATATTTGGAGTTTGCATGTCTTTCTCCCTGTGGTCGAGTGGATTTTTCTCCGGGTCCTCCAATTTTTCCCTCCACATTTAGAATCAATATGCCTTTAGAGTATTTGGCTGCTATAAATTCGCACGTGATAAGTTACTTCATTGTGCTATAATTTGTGGTCAGCTCATTTATAAAAAGAGCTGTACAGCTTAATGGGACTTACCAGGTAAAATAAAAAAATAGTGAGTCAGTTAGATTAGTCCCGACAATGCTCCTATCGGGTGCACAGGGCACAGCGAGGCAACCAGAACAGGTGATGAGTCATCACACGAATCTGATTCTCGTCTACTCTTGCATATGGCAGCAATCGGCTCGGGAGCTCAGGAACTGGATGCCAATGTCAAGGTCTGCTAGCCACGAGAGGACTGCAGGAGAGAATTTGTGTAGTGTTATTCCTCCTCCATTGAAGGAGTGCAGACAACAGTGGTTTAATAACAGTCAGCACAAAGCATTACACTACTAATAATACTCATCTACAATTAGCTCGTAATCCACAGGAATTAGCAGTTAATCCACTTTAAATTTCCTCGTAATCAATATTTACTTATATCCAGGAAAGCCACATTGAGTGGAAAGACTCATTTTAAGGAGGGGCTTGCTGATGCTACATTGAGTTTTTATTTTAAGTTGTTCATAGCCAATAAATGATCAGCTGTGTTTATCATTATACGCAAGTGGGAGCAAACCCAATAACCTGGTGAAAACCCACGTGTTGCACGAGGCAACGTTCAATCCCGGTTCAGATTGAAACAGATGGCGATTAGTCCACTTGATGTATCGCCCTCTCCTGACGAGCCAGGGTAAGGCACTTCCTCGAAGCCCACGGGAAGGAAGTTTCACGACATCATCTGTGGGTAATCCACCAACCCTCCCTGCTGCCTCTATAGTGCTGGATTACCGGGGACGTGCGAAGCCGCCACCACCCGGTTCTCTCTCATATGTACGATGTTACATATGGACACAGTCATCGTGGTAATGTTTATTGCAGGGCAGACCGGTATCCATCAACATCACGAACCCACTGCGTGAGGCTATTTCAGCAAGAAGACCGTCCCTCTGCAGAGCAAGGGTCGTGCTCATCAAGATGCTCCTCGTGACTCATCGCCTGCTGAGGAGTTCCCACTCTGTGACTGTGCGCCCGATAGCAGCATCGCCGCCGGGACTCCTTTGGGGTGATGTATCTAGCAATGTAAAAGGAAATGGTGTTTCCCTGCCTCAAGGCCATCTCTGTGAAACATAATAAACACAGAGTGGGAATTGTGACTCGGCTCACGTGAAACATTCACAGATGGCATCTTTATTCAGAGCAGGTGAAATACAACGATCATAGGCGATGCTGACAAGGGCAGCCCTTTAAAAAGATAGATTTTAACAGCAAGACTTAAAAATATTGGGAAATATACAACATAATTAGGTGTTTGTTGATCTTCTTTGGCACCGTACGTAGCCAACCGTGCTAATCGGAGGTGCGGGGGAAGGACAACAAACTACCGAAAGAACCAAGAATATATTATATGCATTGTCTTTGAAACTGGTTGGTCCACACCAGAGACAGCTTTCTTTGGAGCCTAGTCTCAAACAGTGTTAATGCAGACAAGATTCCTTGCTAAAGGTTTCACTTTGGTGTTTTAACATCTTAACACCTATATTCTTTTTGATTTAAAGCTTTCGTGACTGCAGGGATTCATATTCTTGGTTCTTTCGGTAAAGTCACATAGAAGGGAAACAATCAAATTATAAAAATATAAAACAATAAAATTCTCAAGACGTTTCGACTGTAACACAAGCAATTATCATCATGATGATTGTTTTATATTTTTATTCTTTTATTGTTTCCCTTCTACGTGACTTTACCGAAAGAACCAAGAATATTAATCCCTGCAGTCACGAAAGCTTTAAATCAAAATCTTAACACTTGTTTTGTTGCCAGATAAAGGGGAAAACCTATTCTCATATTTTGGTACTGGCAAAGGAAAAAAAGCCGTTCTAAAGAAATTCGATTTTAATCTAATTTATGATTTAAAAGTGCATAGCTTCAGTGGCTTCATAATATCGGAAGGAAAAACGTTTCAGACGGTGGCAGAAGCGCATGGGGATGGATATTTAAACATGCGTTTAGATTATTAAGATAATTTGGCTGCTATACATTTGGCTGCTTTTCATTTCCACATGATAAGCCAACTTCGTGAAGCTATCATTTGTGGCCAGGTTGCTTCTGAAAAAAGAAGCTAATACTTCAATGGGCTTTACCTGGTAAATTAAATATTGTTTATTTTCCTTTCACGATAGGAGTGCAATTTTTTGTAGTGATTTGTTTACCTTTCCTATACTTTGCACTCCTATCGTGTTTTGTATTGTTTGTTGATGTAACGCTTTGACCTACCCCTAATGGACATCTGTGAAAAAGAGCTTCATAGCTCATCGGATTCCTCCTGCAATATACATAAATATTCGGATTTTGATGTGATAGGCACTCGTGCAGAAATTGGTGAACGGCAGTGAATTGATGAGAAGTTAAAGGCAGATTGTGAGAGCATAACGCGAGAGACACACAATATGGCGGGAGACAGAGAGAGAGACACACGCAAGACAACGTTCTCCCATACAAGCTTCAACAGACTGTTGAAGGTTGTATGGGTGAAGGCTGGCACGAGCAACACCACATCCGGCCGCCTTTGTCTCACCAGTGCTGATGTTTTACACACCGCACCCGATACTCGTTTTAGTCCGAGTCGACATAGGGGAGGCCCAGTACGGGTTCAGATATTCGTCTCCCGATATTGGAGGTGAGCGGAAATCGATCTCGTGTTCACTGTTCCGCGGCTCCAAATGCATACAGACATGCGCACGCACATACCCCCAGTAGAATGTGAACTCAATTCGTCTCACGTGAACGTGAATGGATAAGGGGATGTTGACTTATAAACAACCTGGCTCGGTGAGAAGCCTTATCGAGGTGATTAGAGGAACGTGATTTGATTATCCCTGCAATTGCAAAGCTCACAAAGTGTATCGATTGGGATGAAGTCCGCGCACCTGCCTTGACATTCATCCCGCGATAGCGTTCAGCCACAGCAAGGGGCAATCCTTAATTGCCTCATCGTTGTTTAATTCCGCAATCGCGGTCGGGGGTATGTGGGGAGCGTGTTGGACTTTGACCATTCCTAACCACGTTGGTGAAGGACAACGGTGAGTATAGGTGAGAGGGCGAGTTGCACAGTCACCCAGGGCCCCCGTGGTCCATGTCCCTTCTCAAAGGTTTCTCGAAGGTTCTGCCACCACCTCCTCCTGATCCAAAAACAGTGTTCTTCACTCATTTTCAGAGGGAGGCTACTTCAGCCGATGTTGACATCAGTCTGAGAGCCGCCACACCGCCTCACCTGCAAAGGGTGTTTTCATATCCATGTGCTGTCAGGGGTCACACTGAAGGCCACCTGGGGCCGCCATTGGCCCGTGGGCCTTGAAATGAAGAACACTGCTCTTACCGATCCCAATCGTCCTACTGTGACCGCCTTAGCGGGGTGGCTGCCCATAGTAATTGGCACGTTTTGTTTAGGTGACAAACCTTGCTGATTAGCTGTGTCGGGTGGTGGTGGGTTAACGACACATTTATATTTACGCGAAATAATCAAAAAAAAACTTTACTATGCGGTACACAGTTGCTTCGCAGCTAAAAATGCCCCACGGTTCAGTGCGACTCGTATGGATAAATAAGAAAGCAACAAAAACAAATTAATCGGTTCCATATTTCCCCATCATCCCGTTCTCCCCGCGGGTCCCTCAGCCCTGCGGAGCGCTGACGGCCTGGCAAGTGGGATGACGAATCGCCTATGAATCACCGCACACGCGGCAGGCTGTGGATTCGTCTCGCAGGTCACGAAGCTCAGCCACGCAAGCAAACGACAGCTGTCCGTGTTCGGACTCGTCTCTTAGTCCTCCTGCGCTCGGAGCACGAACAGTAATCTGCACGAGGTTCGTGGGTTAGATCCCGACTCCATCGAGCGGAGCGCCGGGCGGATGTAATGCGTTAAGTTGACAGTAGGGGGCACAGGTGGTACATCTGCCAGTCATCTAATTCAGTCAGCCCATGGCCCCTGGGTCTGTCCCGTGACCTTCAGTATATTTTGAGTTTATGTCTCACTCTCTCGCCCCGTGGTCGCGTGCATTTTTTTTCGGGTCCTCTGGTTTTTCCCTCCTCATTCAGAATCAACAATGTGCGTGTAGTGTCTGCCTGCAATACAATGTCCACACAATAAGCCACTTTGTGGAGCTATCATTTGTGGCCAAGTCTATTCTGAAAATAGCTAATAAGTCAGTGGGCCTTACCTGGTAAATTAAATAGCTTTTTTTAGTTTTTCATTTATTGATACATTTATCTTGAGTGATTTGCTTACTCCAATCGTTTAAGTTTCTGACCCATCCCTACTGGACATCTCTGAAAAATATCTTCATAGCTTATCATATTTCTCCAGGATAACTAAAGATTCTGATTCTGATAATAAAACGCAAAGACTGAGGTTATATATATACATACACGCACATCTAGGAAATAAGCATCTTGGCAAAATAATTACGTTGATAGGAGCACATTTAAAAGTTAGAGCGATTTTAAATGAGCCGTGGTCAGTCTTCTCTATTCGTTATTTCCATCTTTTCGGTGTCGCTATCTATGCCAATTAATAATGATTATAATTATTACTATTATTAGACGTCTGCCGGACTTCCGTTTAAGCCGTTTAATTTCATTTGTTCGACAAATAATCCCGCATAGCCAGTTATGTTATCCAGATAGTTTCTGTAGCAACGGCCTACATCAGCCACTAACAGTGGAGTAATTGTGGTTGGAGTGGAGAGGCGCCCAGCCAGCAGCCAGCCAGGAATCTCGAGGTATGGATCATCATTAATCGTGCTTTTGGAATGATTCACCTTCATCCAAGGTGTCATCACTTCGCCACTGCAGATGTTAGCCGTGTCTTGCTATCTAACTCGGCTCGGCGGGTTGTTATTTTAATGTGCCAGGCGCGGCACCACCACTCCAACATCCTTCTCCATTCTACCGCGGTCTACCGATTCTGAGACGCACATTTAGCTTGTGCATTTTAAAGCAAAAGTTATAATCCAGGAGACGTCCACATGTAAGAGCACGACCCGCAGCTTCGTGTAGAGTGAGCGAGGAGGCTCGTTAAAGATGCTACTGTGCAGTGCCAGGATACGTGCACCTAGAAAACGCTATTGGGAAGTTTGAGGCAATCGTCCTCCAACAACAGCGGAGGGCAGAGGAGCGACGCTCACAACAATGAGCGGATAACCGGGTCGAAAAAAATACAGGAAGTTGGCACAATAGGAGGCACAGGTGGTGCATCTGCCAGTCATCTCAGTCAACCCATGGCACCTGGGTCTGTCCTGTGACCTACTGTTAGAGGGTCTTCGACAATTCACGTGGCCTCAAAGTGCACATCGCCCGGCACAAGTGTCATGGTAACGTCACCACCACTTAGTGGCGAATGTCGACTTTTTGTTATTGTGAAGAGCAGCGCTCGGCGCTACGAACTTGGTGACCCGAGTTCGATTCCTGCTCACGGCCTCCCCTAACTTCGACTCAGCCTCACATTATTACCCGGTACGGTGTAATGTGTTAACATGGCCACTGTAGAGATAAAGGCGTCCGGGCGTGGTTCTGGCCACCCAACCCTCGTGTGCTGTGTCAGCCTTCATTGGTGCTCGCTTACAGCACTTTCCCCAACAGTCTGTTCAGGCTATACGGGCGATGTTTGTCTTGTGTGAGGCCAAATATGTATGTTTTTGGATTCGTCTTATAATTTGGAGAAGCATGCAATACGTTGAAAGGCGTTCGTCAAGGCTGGACCTATAACGACCTGGACCTCAGTGCAATAAAGGTCACAGAGACCGTGGCGCAGTGCACAAACCACTGCAAAGACAAAGACTCATGTATAGCCTCTATGAGGCTGTTGGGACAAGTGCTGTTAGCAAGAAGTACCGATAAAACCCGGTACCACCACACCCGGCCACCTTTGTCTCTCCAGTGCTGCTGCTTTATACACACATACACCGTACCATCCTACTCATTGGAAGCTGAACTCTGTTCCACCGTGCATTAACAACAGCCGCCATCCGCCATTAAGTGGTGGTGACGGCACCACGGCGCTTGTCACAGGCTAAGTGCACTTTGAGTCGACTTGCAGTGTGGGAGGCTTGCTACTGGTAGGAGTCCCAGGACAGGCCCAGGTGCTATGGGTTGACTGCTGTGCCAGCTGGGTGCAGGAGGAGTTCACGGGACAGACCCAGGAGCGGTGGGTTGACTGAGATCACTGGCAGAGGCAACGCCTGTGCTCCCCACTGTGTGCGTATGAATTCAAATATTGTACCGTACTTTGCTTCCTCTCCACGTTTATACAATGTTCACCTACCTCCACCAACCCGGTTTGGTCAGCGTGGTGAAGTATGGTCAATTAACCTCCTCTACAACACACTCGTTAACAACAATGCATTGAAAGGACATGTATATAATTGTCGACGTTTCGAGCAATGCTCCTACTTCATAGCAGGTAAACAGATATAGTGGGTACCGAGGGTTTGAGACCAGTGCTGGCTGACACCATGGGGGCCTCCTGACAATCACACAGCACAGTACAGCATTAGAACACGTAATTTGTCAATTGCATGAACGTGAAATATCGTAAAATCGAACTTTGTAAATAGAGAGATACTTGAACATGAAGCAGGCCACCTCCATAACCTTCTTCCATTCCTCTCTGAAGGCCTCACCTCTTTTTAATAGCCCATCCCCTTCCTCTTCCCTTTTTACCGTTCCATTTTGTTCCGTTCCTTCCCTATATCTCTTGCATGAAGCCACATGTCCTCTGTTCGGGACACTCATTCCTCGGCCCTTGCACTGCCCTTGCCATATAAATCACTTTGTTTTTGTTACAGCTTTTAAATGTTGGAAAGCGTGCCTTGACCAAAGGTGCTCTATAAATATAGAAAAGGATAGGATCCCAGCTATGACCACATCCAGCACCTACATCACACAAATGTACTATCCCCATGTTAACAATAATTAGTAACTATATATGACCACAAACCTATTGAGCAGAAGTTATTTCTGGGCAGTATTCGGGTTACGAACCTAGTTCGTTCCTGAGACCTGTTCGAAATTCGAACGGTTCGTAAGCCGGCAGTTCAGTTTGCAATTGCAAGTTCGCATTTTAAATCAATATTTTTATTTTTTTATATATTTCATGGAAGTGGGCGTTCGTAAGTCGGACACTCGCAAGTCGAGGACTGTCTGTTTACTTTGGGTTAGATGGTTTGAGTATAAAGGCAATATTCAGATATACTCTCCACCATCCGTCAGAGCAAATCAAATCAAGTGGTCACGTGGGAACCAATACCAATTAATTTGTTTTTTTACAATCCGTCTTTGAATCGTTGGTGACCGGGCTGAGGCCATCAGCTAACTATACCAGGAGAGCCCTGCCAGTCACAGGCAGGGTGCCACGGTGACTAGGAGATGTTAACTACCTCGCCTGCTATGCCTGTTGTATGCTATGCCTGTTTGGAGATTGCATGCCTCTTTCTCTTCGTGGTCGCTGGGATTGTTCTCCATATTTGGTATCAAAGTGCGTTAAGAGTATTTGACTGCTGCTACAAATGTACACGTGATTAATGATCCACTTCGTTGAGCTATTATTTGTGGCCAGGTCGCTTATTTTAAAAAAAAGCTGTATATATCTTAGTGGACTTTACCTGGTAAAATAAAAATAAAAGTTTAGTTTCAGTAGCCGGGGTTGAACCCAGCTTCTCAATGGTACCAGTCCAGCGCTGATCTTTGAGCAACCTGGCTACCTCTCTAATTGTCGACACGACGACTATGCGATGTGGCATTATTTCAAGCGGTTGGTGCATACGCATTTATTTATTTGGATGTGGCAATGCTAAAGTGAGTGGTGCAGTATTGATTAGCGCGCTAAACTGTGAACCCAGCGATATGTAGATTTGGAGGTTGGTTTACTCCAGATAAGAATGCAAATTACACCAACGACCGAGTTCAAACGGCTGGAAGTCGTATGGGGCGCTGTTGCGCAATCTGTAGGTGGCAGGCTGTCTCAATCGCCTGGAGGGGTGATTCATTGCAGGGCTGCGCCACTATCTATATGCAAGCAGTCGAGAATACATGACTGATAACGGCTTGCAAAAGTTCAGTAAACTATATTTGTGCAAAGTAAAAAACAATAGGCAATAAAGTGCATATAATCAGTACGTGCCGTGTTACCACATTGTATGTTAATTTACTTAAATAGCATCGTGCAAATATGTTCTCCTACAAACGAACTCTATTCTCATTGCCATGGACTAAAACGTAATCTTGTCAAGTTTAACAAAAGCTATAAATCGCGACGTTATAAACTAAAAATAACCTTTGGGATTTATTGTCAAGCAGAGGAGTGTAACCTACATTAATCTGGGGGTGATGGGGGAGGAGTGCACGTTTTACCGCTCACCACCAACGCCTTCGTGCTGTTCCACGTTTCAGACACCATGGGACCAGCCCGACAACGCATCCACCAGAAAAACACAGAGCTTTACGTGTGCGTAACCACTATACGCGCCCAGCGAAGCGTGGACCTAAAAGGTTTGGATCGATCGTTAAGCGTTTGGTAAGTGACCTGTTGACCAAGACACTACCGTCCTCAGAAGGTGCAAGGGAATTCACAGTTTTATTTACCAGTTAAACTCAACTGTGCTCTTAGCTCTTGTTCATAGGCGAGCTGGTCACACGTAATGATAGCTGATGATCGCAGTAGCTGATATCACCACACGTGAGAATTTATAACAGCAGTCTAATCATCTGAACCAAGGAACCCGGATAAAAACCCAAGCTCCGACCACCACAGCGAGAGCACACGCCAACTCCAAAAGTATAGCAGAGGCACCGCCAGGGTCCAGCATGACCTCCTGTGTACCGATCGAGGGAGATAACATCTTCTCAGCGGCAAATAGCAGCGAAACATTGCCTTAGCATTAAAATTATGGATTCACATCTCCAATACAATATTTTTGGGAAACTATCTGAACGTGGTGCTCTGGATGGATGACTGCTTCTTCTCTGTCTTGTTTTATTTATCCACACAGTCTCAATGTAACTCTACATCTCTGTAAATAAACCACATTATACATATCAATCTAGCGTCCACGCAACGATCCCCTCCCCCTAGCCCACACACCCCCTCTTCCCCCCCCCCTTGCCCTGCCCCCCGTTCTTACCTAGAAACCTCTTACCATGGCATCTCTCTCCCACTTCAGTAGAAAAAAACTTCTTGCTGTTGGGTTTCCCACCTGATGATGATTGCTTGTGTTGCAATAGAAACGTCGTGATTTATTTAATTTTATACCTATGTGACTTTACCGAAAGAACCAAAGAGTATTATAAAATATCTATAAATATATGTTGGCATATATATCTGACCATCAGTGAACGTGAAATAAAACTCGTGTTCATAGCCCTGCACAAGTATTTGAGCCTTGGGACGCTAGTTTCACTTCCACTCATGGCCACCAACAATAGTGGTGATTATCTAAACCGGTTCTGGGCCTCCCCTAGGTCGACTCAGCCTCAAATGATAAAATGGTGCGGTAATGCAGTTTGACTTGGTGCTGGCCATCCACCTTGTGTGCTGTGCCTGCCGTTATTAGGTGCTCACTAACAGCTCCATAAGTCTATTAAAGCGATATGGGGAATCGTTTTCTGTGTTTGGTAGAGAAACCTTTCTCAAAACAAGATTTCCCATCTGGGTCGCTCGACCTCTAAATTAATCAGGCGTAATAATGTGATTTGATCAACTTCTATGGTTAACGGGACAGTCTATGTGTGGGTGATGTTTACATCCACGATAGCATGGTTGGCTAAGTGCAGTGCAAAATAAATTTAACATACAAACAACAACAGGACGTTTCGTTCATCTGACCACTGCTACATAGAAGCGACTTCTCTGTCCGTGGCCAGGAGCAGCTTCAAAGCCCCTACATTTACTTTAGCCGATGATATCACAAGTGATGTCCACCGTTGTTGTACAGCAGGACTTTTGAGTGCATTCCATTGTAATGAGAGGCTGCCCTGCTGCAATTAACTCGTCACCACACTTGCGATCTATAGGTCGATCCTTAGGCCTGGCATTTGGAGCGACGCTGCAAGCTTCTTAAATCTCGCTGCCTCTGTCCACCCAGCTGCGTAAATGGATACAGCACAGTTGGTCGATCGGCAGGTCGCATGCGGTGGTGGGGTAAAGCGTGGGTAACTCCCACCTCTTCCAACAAGGGAAGCATCTTGCAGGGCTGCACCTTTACTGACTGCACCGTCATTGATAAACCACGACGTGCATGGGTCCACGTATGACATGCGAGTAGGGGGTCCACGTGCAGCGTGCGAGGATGCGAGGAAGGGATTCACGTGCAGTGTGCGAGTAGGGGGTCCACGAGCAGCGTGCGAGGAGGGGGTCCACGAGCAGCGTGCGAGGAGGGGGTCCACGAGCAGCGTGCATGGAGGGGGGCCACTTGCGGCTTGTGAGGAGGGGGTCCAGGTGCGCCGTGAGTGGAAGGGGTCCATGTGCTGTGTGCGGGGAGGGGACCCACGTGCGGCGTGTGAGGAGGGGGTCCAGGGATCTGTAAGACAATCTCTCTGAGACGGCGCTGCTGAGCGTCATCGTCGTCTCCATCATTGACGAATGCTTTGTTGTCTCGACCAACAGCACCCCTCTTTGACTGCTGGCCCGACGACGACGACTCCACGTAGGAGAGCACGTGCAGCAGCGTGAACAACCTGAACGGGGGCAGAGGGGGGGGGGGGCACGGAGGGGAAGGGGGAGGGGCACGGGGCGCCACGGTGGCAAATTGTCAGGAGTTAACGGGACAGACCTAGGAGCCAATGGTTGACTGACTGAGATGACTGACAATGCACCAGCTGTGACCCCTACTGTGCCAAATTGTTGTGTTTAGCTGCCCGGTGCTCTGCTTATGGATGCGAGCATCGCTCCTCTGCCCTCCATTATTGCTGGTGGGCGACTGCCTCCAACTGCCAAGTAGCATCTCCTCAGGAGTGGCCAATCTTGAGACCGCTGGTACCAGTTATTGGCAAGTCCACTCATCTCTATATATCCTCTTGTACCATATCATTCCTTTTTTTCCCTAGCCCATGCCGTGCCCTTTAGTCTGATCTATCCTGCCAAATAATAGTTGCTTTGCCATGCAGTGGCTGGGCATGGGGGCTACATGACCCAGCCAACACAGCCACGCTTGTGAGAGGAGCTCACCAATGGGAGTGTGTCTAGATCTTTTAAGAATATGTGAGCTCCTGACACAATCCAGTCTGGTTAAACCCAGGATGCATTGTAGGCAGGGTGACCTGAATGTTTCTAACCGGTGCAGATGTTACTTTAGACACCTCAACATCCTTCTCGAAAGAATAAAGAAGGGAAGATATCAATGTGGTCAAATAAAATCCGGAGCTTCGCATGGAATGACAAACCAAGTAGTTTCCACCCAGTGTTACACAGCCGATGAAAAGATAATGCTGCCCGACTGTTTCGGAGTGAGACCTCGGCTGCGAAACCGGAGCTGGTCATAAGCACACTGCCCACACTCACATAAAGGCAAAGACATGGATCTCCTGGATAGCCTTAAGATACTGTTGGGGCAAGTGCTGTCAGCGAGTGGCACCTATGAAGGCCGGTACGGCACAAGGGGGGAAGTCCAGGACCATTTCAGATAATCGTTACTGTTGTTGGTCACTGAGTCGGCATGCACACACACCCCCTATGGCCACGCATGGGTCGACCCCCTCCCCTCCTCCTCAGCTGTGGTACAGCATGGCCAGGAACTGGACAATGAGCATGCTGGAGAAGGTGATGAGGAACATGAAGGCGAGGGGCAGCACGTCGATGACCGTCCCCTCGTTCTTCGTGCTCGGGATCTGGATGTAGAGGTCGGCTCCCACGAACTGCAGTGCCAGGGTCGCCACCAGCCACAGTGCATTGATCATGAAGTAGACGAAAGTGCCCTGCACGTTGGGACAGACAGACCAGGCCTGATTTACATTGCATTGGCCGAGTGGCGGGGGGGATGACCCCGGGCTGTTTATGGATCCCCTCTTTGTGCGTTCATTTTTCTCCCCCACTGTCCACTCTCGACGCCAAATGGTCACTTCTGTTGTTATTGTTTTATTGTTCATGTATTTTACAGGATTAGCGGATTATTGGAACAATTAACAATTAATTCGTTGGAATAATAAGGCATAGGTAATTCAATGCCGTTTAAATCTTCTTCTACCACATGCCAAGTACGGTAAGTACTCGCTTAACGCCTGCTGTTTGCACAACGCGTTGTCGCTGGAACGCAATTTTTCTGTTATCGAAGCATCTCCGGTACTCGCGATGACGCGTTGCCAGTACCTTGTTTCTTATCTCGAAGAGTTCCTGCTTCACGCGTTTCCTGTGATCGTCATCTTCCTCCAGAGGCTTGAGGTAGTCACTGATCATGCTCTTCCAAAACTCGTCTTCCTCCTATGCATTCCCATCCACGGGACAGAAGGTTCACTTTGTGCGATTGTCCAAATAACAACAACTTACTCCGATGAATAATATTAATATTGTAATAGTAATAGGTTTTACCCTTTTAACTGGCACAAAAACTGACACCTTTATTCAAGGCATCGTGTTTGCAATAACCACAACACAAGCAATCAAAATGCAAACAAAAGAGACAACTCTGATAATAATATGCACTGTCCTTGAATTTGATTGGTCCACACCCGAGACGGCTTTTCTTAGAGCCTAGTCTCCACTGGTGTTAAATGCTCACCCCGAGCCCTCAATACTCTGATAGTGCGCTGTTTTTGAGTTGTACGCCTTTTGGCGTCTTCTGGTCCAACACCAGAGTGCTTGCCACAAATGAATCACAATAGCTTGCTAATCTCGTCTAGGAGCATTAACCATCACCCACACTTCGTTCATCCATTCATCAAACAAAGATGGTCACCGCATCGCGTGATTTCAGATGCTCGGTCTTTTTTAACTGACAAGCAATGACTTCGCATTTAATTTTCGATTTAAAGCTTTCGTGACTGCAGGGATTCATCTTCTTGGTTCTTTCGGTAAAGTCACGTAGAATGGAAATAAAATAATACAAATAAAACATAATAAAATAAAATTCTCACGACGTTTCGGCCACAACTCAAGTAGCCTTCTTCAGGTGAAGGAACAGAACTGTCGGGACGACAGTGCTTCAATGAACGCTGCAAAGATTCGCAGCGTCTTTTAAGCTAGGTGGGAGAAGTTAAGCGCCTTGACAAAGGTGTTTACATATCAAACAGGATAATTTAGCATTGAAATAGCGGTGTTAAAGTGTTGGATCAGCAGGATGTTAAAGTCAGAAATTAGCTTGTAACTGGGAGATTAGCATGATGTTAATGTGAGGGATTAGCATGTGACTGGTCACGGAAATAGCTATGTTAAAGTCGAAGTTTATATATCAACAGAGGCATTTAGTATATGGACGCTAAACGACTGCAACTACCCAACTATCATACAATACACCGATGTGAAAAAACTAAGTATAAACTACATCAATGTTATCAATAAACTCTATATACTCTCCAATCAGCTGAGCTACTAACAATAAGTCGTTATACATTACAATGCCATATGGCGAAAAAATGGGTGGCGGTTTTTTCTTTTCAACGTTAGCACCACGGAAAGCGACGAGCTTTGTTCAGACGGACGAGTCCATCTATGCTTGGAACGGAGGAGGGGAGAGAAACATCCACGATGCGCTGCTCTGTCCTGTGTTGCGTTACAACTATTTTATAAACTAGACTACTATACATTGCAATGTTATACCTTCCAATCTAAACTACATTGTATAATATCGTATACACAGCCCAATGTAAGCTCTAACATCAATTCCATACACCCAGCCATCAGATTTACCATGGAAGTCGAAAAAGATGGCAAGCTACCCTATTTGGATGTCCTAATTAAAAGGAGACCTGATGGTTCAATGAGCCACTGTGTCTACAGGAAAGCTACGCATATGGATGTTTACTTAAAACCAGATTCCCACCACCATCCGTCCCAGAAGAACTCCCTCATCAAGACTCTATACCATAGAGCCCAATGCATTTCCGACCAGGAACACATTGCCAGTGAACTCTAGCACGTACACCAAGCTCTCAAGGCTAATGGTTACTCCGACTACACAATCCGCAAAACCATCACTCCAGCCATGAAGAAGGATTCTCTTGAGGAGCCATTCAAAACCATCACCTTACCCTACATTGCGGGGGTCACAAAAAAGATCTCCAAAATCCTGAATAAACACAAGATCCAGGTCCGATTCAACACAGTACATAAAATGCGTGATCTGGTTCCGTCTGTAAAAGATGTGGTTCCAGACATACAGTACCCGGGCGTCTACAAACTAAGTTGCCTCTGTGGTAGCAGCTACATTGGAGAAACCAAACGACATATCTCGGACCGCATCCGTGAACATAAAGCAGACTTGAAACACGGTAGGACGAACACCTCAGCCGTGGCAGATCACTGTTATAATTTAGTGGGCTCACAAGACACGGAGGTTCTCTGCAAGCCATCCGGCTACCATGAGACATTCGTTCATGAGGCCATCCACATATACAAACACAGAGGCAATTTCAACCGAGAAGATGGATTCTGGCTTAGTAACCATTGGAAAGACGTTATAAACCATTTCGGTTCTTAATTGATTGTATTATACGGTGACTTTCAGACTGCAGTCCATTCCCTGACAATGTCTCTAAATACCGTTCACACAACGGTCAAAGGTATAGCATGTTGTATAATAAATAGTTTAACATTGTAATGTTTAACATAATTCATAAGGCAATATATGGTATCGTAATTGTATAGTGAATATACAGTAGTGTGGTATACAGTAGGGTTGGTAGAATAATACATAGTGTAATATTACAAGTCTATTTTACAGTCTAAAGTATAGGGTAGTGTATAGTAACGCATTGTATAATTTAATGGTGGGTTTGTCTATGGCAGTGTATATTACGGTGTATAGTCGTGTAATGTAGAAAAAGTTTAGTTGGGGACATATCAATATAATGCATAATGTTAGAGCTTACATTGGGCTGTATATGATATTATACACTGTAGTTTAGATTGGAAGGTATAACATTGCAATGTATTGTAGTCTAGTTTATAACATAGTTGTAACGCAACACAGAACAGAGCAGCGCATCGTGGCTGTTTCTCCCCCCTCCTTCGTTCCGAGCATAGATGGACTCGTCCGTCTGAACAAAGCTCGTCGCTTTCCGTGGTGCTAACGTTGAAAAGAAAATACCACCACCCATTTTTTCGCCATATGGCATTGTAATGTATAACGACTTATTGTTAGTAGCTCAGCTGTTTGGAGAGTATATAGAGTTTATTGATAACATTGATGTAGTTTATATTTTAGTTTTTTATTAGTTTACTATATGGTATTCATTATATAGTGTAGTGTATACCCAGTTACTTTATGTTAATAGCTCAACTTATTGAAGAATATATTGAGTACATTTATTATATTGATGTAGTTTATACTTAGTTTTTTTCACATCGGTTTATTGTATGATAGTTGGATAGTTGCAGTCCTTTAGCGTCCATATACTAAATGGCCCTGTTGATATGTAAACTTTGATTTTAACATAGCTATTTCCGTGACCAGTCACATGCTAATCTCTCACAATAACATCATGCTAATCTCCTAGTTCCATGCGAATTTCTGACTTTAACACCCTGCTGATCCAACACTTTAACACCGCTATTTCAATGCTCAATTATCCTGTTTGATATGTAAACTCCTTTGTCAAGGCGCTTTACTTCTCCCACCTAGCTTAAAAGACGTTGCGAATCTTAGCAGCGTTCATTGAAGCGCTGTCGTCCTGAGAGTTCTGTTCCTCCACCTGAAGAAGCCTACTTGTGTTGTGGCCAAAACGTCGTGAGAATTTTATTTTTATTATTTTATTTCCATTCTATGTGACTTTAACGAAAGAACCAAGAAGACTTTGTCTTTGTTTGATGAAAATATTACCTTTGGTATGGAGGGCGAGGTCTGTGTCTGATTGCTCTGGAGGTCGACTTTTGCTCTCTACTTCTTCTGGATGCTCTGTCTGAGTGCTCGCGATGTCTTCTAGTCTCGCCTCTGCTCCTTCTGAATGCTCCATCTGAGTGTTTGCGATGTCCTCTTCTCTCGACTCGATCTCTGCTCCTTCAGGATGCTCTGTCCCAGTGCTCGCGATGCCCTGTCGTTTCTCCTCGCTCTCTACTCCTACTGGATGATCTGTCTGAGTGCTCGCAATGTCCTCTGGTCTCGTCTCTGCTCCTTCTGGATACTCCATCTGACTGTTTGCGATGTTCTCTCCTCTCGACTCGATCTCTGCTCCTTCAGGATGCTCCGTCTGAGTGCTTGCGATGCCCTGTCGTCTCTCCTCACTCTCTACTCCTTCTGGATGATCTGTCTGAGTGCTCACGATGTCCTCTGGTCTCGTCTCTGCTCCTTCTGGGTGCTCCATATGAGTGTTCGCGATGTCCTCTCCTCTCGCCTCGATCTCTGCTCCTTCTGGATGCTCCATCTGAGTGCTCGTAGTGTCCTGTTGTCTGGCCTCAATTGGACGCAGCTTCATCTCTCTGTCGAGTTCCACCGTGCACGACTCCACTCGGCTGGGAGGGATGATGATGAACTGTTAAACTAAACCATTATTTTTATTTTACCATGTAAGGCCCACTGAGCTAGGAAGCTTTTTTGTAGAATCGACCTGAATATCACAAATTATAACTCAATGAGCGGCTTATCACGTGGAAATTACAGCAGCCAAATACTCTAATCACATGATGATTCTAAATGAGGAGGGAAAAAATCAGGGGATCCGGAGTAAAATCCACACCAACATGGGGAGAGAAAGGAATAGACGCAGACTCCATATAGGCAACAGGCATCGTCAGGTTTGGGATCGAAGCCACTACCTCCTGCATACCAGGGGAGGTAGTTAACATCTAGCCACCACGGCGCCTAAGATACAAGCACAACTAGAATCACAGTTAATAAGTTGAGACAAGACTCAGTATTGACTTGAGTAAAATGTTACGTTGTAAATCCTCCTCCACCCGACACAGCCAATCAATAATCATAATCTGTATTTCTACTGCAGGAGGAGTCCGATGAGCTATGAACCTATTTTCACAGATGCCCAGTAGGTGTAGGGGATTATAAAGTTAGAACATAAAACGATAGCAGTGCTAAGTATAGGAAAGATAATAAAATAAATAAAGTATATGAGTGCAACTTGCATGAGTACATCAGTTACTGCCAATTTTTCAATACTAAATGCATAACTTGGGGCAAGGCAGCAAAACAACAGTCCCAAACCACACCAAGATAACACAGTCCCTCAATAATATGGGACATAAACGTTGAACTATCGATACACGAGAGGTAAGGATCAAAGTTAAAAGCATGGCTACAGGCTCTCAGTGAGGTGGTGGCACCTTGAACTGTCATCCTCCTGACTCAGTGCCGAGTATTTCTTCGGATGGACGCTGATCCTCCACTGGAAGCAGTCCCACTCGAGTGGCAGTATACAGCATTTCGTTCCATTCAAACGATGCTTGCGTTCCTTCTTCTGCTGGGACAGGAGGATTGACATTGTGCTGAAGGCAGGGTCCTTCAATGATATCAAACCAGCGGGAAGCGCACACAAGCTGGAAGGCAGTTTCAGCTGCTCAGTGAACTGGCGCCAATAACTGTCCAAGCTCTGCGGTCCTCCATGTATGAAGATTTTATTGGCCAACGGGAAACCAGAACACCATGGAATAGACCCACAAATGCGAGGGGGAAACATTGCGTTCTATTCAGATGGAACAGATAGAGTCCATAATTGTCATACTACATTCTCCTGGAAAGTCAGTGAATGACTCCTCCTCGATACCCACCGTGTTGGATTAATGGACACGAGTGGCACAGCCACCACCACCGTTCTTGTCAAGAAACATAAACGATAATTTTGCAAGCTCCGGTCATCCTCTCATCAGTGGATTTTGGCTAACCATTGAACAAAGACAGTGACTACATCGCGTGCTTTTGGGTGCGCTTGTGCGTCCATCTGGAACCCTCTTCCTTCCAATATGAGAAAGCAATTGGAGCTATGCACTTTTAAATCATTACATTGAAAACTAATTTCTTAAAAAACTGCTCTTTGTGTTTAGAAACGTTCCTTCCTTCGCACCTCCAATTAGCACAGTTGGCTACACATGGTGTGAAAGAAGTTCAACATACATACATCTGGACCAGTCCTTGGCCTTCCCTCAAAAAGCCTCAAAAATAGCCAAATGTGATGTAGTAAACATGACAACAATGGAGACAAAGGCGGCCGGGCATGGTGCTGGCCACCTACCCTCTTATGTGCCATTCCGGACTTCACAGGTGCTACTCGCTAACAGCACTTGCCCCAACGGTCGGTTAAAAGCTATATGGGGATCGCTGCCTTCGTCTTGGCGGGGGTTGGGGGCATATGTTACACTTTTTTGCAATGTACGTAGCCAATCATGCTAATCGGAGGTGCGGGACGGAGCAACAGAGGAGAATGGAGCGAAACTCCAAATAACGTTCGACACAAAAACAACAACGACAATAACGATAACACATAAAGTAACTCACCTCCTTAGGGGAGGGCTCAGTAGGCGCCTTGGTCTCACGCGTGCCCTGTGATACGTTGTACATGTTGACCAATGAGTAGATGAGCAGCAGCAGGTATCCCGTGGGAATGCAGATGAGGTACAAGAATCCGTGCACGATGCAGAAGAACTCGCGCGGGTGCAGCGCCGCGGCGATGAGATGGATGCCCGCGAGAGTGATGAAGAAGATGCTGCTGGGTGTGAGGATACCGTTCTTGACAATGTCGCCGACCATAGCGAGCAGCGTGCCCGTCATGAGGAACATGTAGATCACGGTGAGCACCATGGCCACCTTAAAAAAAATACCAGGTATAAAGCTCTTTTCAGAAGCCACCTGGCCACAAATGATAGATCAACGAAGTGGCTCATCACGTGGTAATGTATATCAGCAGCCAGATTAAATGCAGAGGGAAGATAGAGAGAACACGTGGACTCCAAATACATAACAGGCGTTAAGGTCGGGATAGGGATCGAACCCACGACCTCCTGTATACCATGCGAGGGAGTTTACATCTCGCCATCGCAGGAGGAGACCTTAGCCATCGGCGTCACCATTGTCCTTTTTGTCCAACCACCACCACTTCTTGGGAGTTACTTTGCATTTATTCCGCACTTTTCCACAAAGTCCTCAAGACCCTGCACTTTGCAAACAACAACAAAATAATGATAGCTCATTGTTCTTCTGGGTTCTTTCGGTAAAGTCACGTAGAATGGAGATGAAATAATAAAAATAATAATAACAGAATAAAATTCTCACAACGTTTCGGCCACAACACAAGTAGCCTTCCTCAGGTGAAGAAACAGGACTGTCTGGAAGACAGCGCTTGAGTGAACCCTGCCAAGCATGGCAGCGTCTTTTAAGCTGTGTGGGAGGAACAGAGCACCTTGACAAAGCAGTTTACATATAAATTAGCATGTAACTGGGGGATGAGCATGATGTTGGTGTGAGGGATTAGCACCACGGAGAGAGACGAGCTTTGTTAAGACGGACGAGTCCATCTATGTTCAGAACGGAGGAGGGGGGAGAGGAGTTTAGATATCAACAGTAAATTAGCATGTAACTGGGGGATTGGCATGATGTTAGTATGAGGGATTAACACCACAGAGAGCGACGAGCTTTGTTCAGACGGACGAGTCCATCTGTGTTCGGAACGGAGGAGGGGAGGAAGAGGAGGAACCCTCAAGACCTTGGGTTTTCGGATGCCTTTGTCCGAACGATCCGCCTACTCTACACCAAGGCGGAGTGCATGATCAAGATCAACGGCGCCCTCACTGCCCCGGCCAAATTCGAGCGAGGAGTGAGACAGGGATGCCCATTGTCGGGCCAACTTTATGCCCTGGAATTAGAGCCTTTCCTGAATCTCATAAGGCGGAGACTCAGCGGCCTGGTGCTGAGGGAACCAAGCATCAAGTTGGTCCTGACGGCATACGCCGACGACGTCCTCCTCATCCTGCGCTCCCTGGCTGATGTCGCCCTGCTGCATGAGTGCCAGGAGGTCTTTTCGAAAGCCTCGTCATCAAAAATGAACTGGCAAAAGTGCAGCGGCCTGCTGGTTGGAGCGTGGGACATGACTGAGTGTCCTGAGAAGGCAAAAGCCATCAATTGGAGCACAACATCGCTGCACCACCTGGGGGGGTTCCTCGGACCAGAGGAGGAACCACCGCAGAGGAACTGGGTCGAGCTGGAGGAGAAGGTGAAGGAGCGGCTGGCCACCTGGAGTCGCCTGTGCAAGTTCCTCACCTTCAGGACAAAGACGTTGGTGGAGAACCAGCTGGTGACGTCCATACTGTGGCACCGACTCTTCTCCCTGCACCCCCCCATGAGCCTTGTCAACGCACTTCAGAAGCAAGTCCTCGACTTCTTCTGGTCAGGTGGAGGACATCGGGTCGCGGCTGGGGTCCTGGCCCTGCCACTGGACGAGGGCGGTCACGGGCTGGTGTGCGTGCGGAGTCAGCTGGCCACCTTCCGACTGCAGGCAGCGCAAAAGTTCCTGCACGCCGCCCCTGCACCGGCCTGGAGCGTCACGGCCTCCTTCCTCCTGAAACAGCTGGGGGGTCTGCAGTGCTCCAAGCAACTATTCTACATGGACCTGCAGGGCCTCCCACTGGGACAGCTGCCACCCTTCTACAGAAGCGTCCTGCAGACATGGAGCTCCCTCGCCGTCAGGAGGCTGAACCAACCGTGATCGGCTGAGGATCTGGTCTTCGAACCGATCCTCAGGAACCCACAGACAAAGCTGCCATCCACCACCACCACCCCTGGCATGGAGAGGCGCCTCGCCAACGCGCGGCTCACCAGGATGGGAGATCTGGTGGAGCCTGAAACACGGGGCCGGTGGATCGGACCAGCAGACGTGGCCACAAAGACAGGGCTGCAGTCGCTCCGGGTGGCTGCCCGGATCCTGGCCGAAGCCAAGGGGGCCTTCTCAGTGGCAGCGGGGAGAACGCCCCCCATCGGCGTTGGGGATGAAGAGGCCCCTCTCGATCCCCCTCCACCGGAGCTCTCAGTCGTGCCACTGCATCGCCAATGCCGACAAACGAAGGCGGATCACAACCTGTGCCGGCTAGAAGACCTACCGGAGGTGGCCTTCGCAAATGTAAAGAGGAAGGTTCTCTACTCCTACATGGTCCGGTTCCACCAACAGGACACCCTGAGGAGCCACAAGGACCATGCCTGGAGGAAAGCCCTGCCCTGCGTCTCTCCGGAGAGGCCTCGCTGGAGGTAACTCTACTGCAGACCGACGTACAACCGCATCGGCGACCTCAGCTGGAGCATCGCCCACGGCACCGTCACCACCAACGTCTCCCTGGCGCGCTTCACCGACACGTCCCCGGAGTGCCGGTTCTGCGGTAAAGTGGAGACGGTGGCGCACCAGTATGTGGAGTGCAAGAGCCTGGACTCGCTGTTCAAGGTCCTGAGAAACATCCTCCTAAGGTTCAGCCTCCACTTCTCCCCGACGGTCCTCTTCTTTGGATACCCGAAGGGCAACAGACCCCAACATCTTCAGGGGCTGGTCAACGTGCTCTTCGGCTACGCCAAGCTCGCCATATACAGGGCAAGGAAGGTGGCCCTGGAGGGGCAACGTCCAGCCAGCAGCCTGGGCATCTTCCACGCTCTGGTCGGATCAGGGTGTTGCTGGAGTTCCACTACACGCGGCTGACCCACGCCGTGCCGGCCTTCAAGGAGCAGTGGGCGCTGGAGGAGGCCGTGTGCTCGGTGGCAGATGACGGAGAGCTCTGCATGCAGATCTAAGCTACCCGTCGTAGGCCGTTTGACTGTGGGAAGGGCAGCGTGCCGATGCAGCACTTGTCGTAGTTATAAAGAAAAAAGAGAGAGCGAGAGAGAGGCAAATGGAGTAGGAAGAGAGGGGGTAGAGAGAGAGGAGAGGCAGAGAGGGGGGTAGAGAGAGAGGGGGGGGCAGAGAGGGGGGTAAAGAGAGAGGGAAGGGGAAAGAAAAAAAAGTATATTTTGGGTCTTTCATTTAAAAAGGGGGGGTTACATTAAGCAAAGCATAACAAAAAAAAACCGAAATGATGAACGTAGCAAAGTGCCGACTACACCGGGAGGGTGGGGGGAGAGGGTGGGGGGAGAGGGTGGGGGGAGAGGGTGGGGGGAGAGGGTGGGGGGAGAGGGTGGGGGGAGAGGGTGGGGGGAGAGGGTGGGGGGAGAGGGTGGTGGGAGAGGGTGGGGGGAGAGGGTGGGGGGAGAGGGTGGGGGGAGAGGGTGGGGGGAGAGGGTGGGGGGAGAGGGTGGGGGGAGAGGGTGGGGGCAGAGGGTGGGGGCAGAGGGTGGGGGCAGAGGGTGGGGGCAGAGGGTGGGGGCAGAGGGTGGGGGGAGAGGGTGGGGGGAGAGGGTGGGGGGAGAGGGTGGGGGGAGAGGGTGGGGGGAGAGGGTGGGGGGAGAGGGTGGGGGGAGATGGTGGGGGCAGAGGGTGGGGGGAGGGGTGGGGGGGAGAGGGTGGGGGGCAGAGGGTGGGGGCAGAGGGTGGGGGCAGAGGGTGGGGGCAGAGGGTTGGGGGAGAGGGTGGGGGGAGAGGGTGGGGGGAGAGGGTGGGGGAGAGGGTGGGGGGAGAGGGTGGGGGGAGAGGGTGGGGGCAGAGGTTGGGGGCAGAGGGGTGGGGGCAGAGGGTGGGGGCAGAGGGTGGGGGCAGAGGGTGGGGGCAGAGGGTGGGGGCAGAGGGTGGGGGCAGAGGGTGGGGGCAGAGGGGTGGGGGGCAGAGGGTGGGGGCAGAGGGTGGGGGCAGAGGGTGGGGGCAGAGGGTGGGGGCAGAGGGTGGGGGCAGAGGGTGGGGGCAGAGGGTGGGGGCAGAGGGTGGGGGCAGAGGGTGGGGGGGCAGAGGGTGGGGCAGAGGGTGGGGGCAGAGGGTGGGGGCAGAGGGTGGGGGCAGAGGGTGGGGGCAGAGGGTGGGGGCAGAGGGTGGGGGCAGAGGGTGGGGGCAGAGGGTGGGGGCAGAGGGTGGGGGCAGAGGGTGGGGGCAGAGGGTGGGGGCAGAGGGTGGGGGCAGAGGGTGGGGGCAGAGGGTGGGGGCAGAGGGTGGGGGCAGAGGGTGGGGGCAGAGGGTGGGGGCAGAGGGTGGGGGCAGAGGGTGGGGCAGAGGGTGGGGGCAGAGGGTGGGGGCAGAGGGTGGGGGCAGAGGGTGGGGGGCAGAGGGTGGGGGCAGAGGGTGGGGGCAGAGGGTGGGGGCAGAGGGTGGGGGCAGAGGGTGGGGGCAGAGGGTGGGGGCAGAGGGTGGGGGCAGAGGGTGGGGGCAGAGGGTGGGGGCAGAGGGTGGGGGCAGAGGGTGGGGGCAGAGGGTGGGGGCAGAGGGTGGGGGCAGAGGGTGGGGGCAGAGGGGTGGGGGCAGAGGGTGGGGCAGAGGGTGGGGGCAGAGGGTGGGGGCAGAGGGTGGGGGCAGAGGGTGGGGGCAGAGGGTGGGGGCAGAGGGTGGGGGCAGAGGGTGGGGGCAGAGGGTGGGGGCAGAGGGTGGGGGCAGAGGGTGGGGGCAGAGGGTGGGGGCAGAGGGTGGGGGCAGAGGGTGGGGGCAGAGGGTGGGGAGAGGGGGGGGGCAGAGGGTGGGGGCAGAGGGTGGGGGCAGAGGGTGGGGGCAGAGGGTGGGGGCAGAGGGTGGGGGCAGAGGGTGGGGGCAGAGGGTGGGGGCAGAGGGTGGGGGCAGAGGGTGGGGGCAGAGGGTGGGGGCAGAGGGTGGGGGCAGAGGGTGGGGGCAGAGGGTGGGGGCAGAGGGTGGGGGCAGAGGGTGGGGGCAGAGGGTGGGGGCAGAGAGGTGGGGGCAGAGGGTGGGGGCAGAGGGTGGGGGCAGAGGGTGGGGGCAGAGGGTGGGGGCAGAGGGTGGGGGCAGAGGGTGGGGGCAGAGGGTGGGGGCAGAGGGTGGGGGCAGAGGGTGGGGGCAGAGGGTGGGGGGCAGAGGGTGGGGGCAGAGGGTGGGGGCAGAGGGTGGGGGCAGAGGGTGGGGGCAGAGGGTGGGGGGCAGAGGGTGGGGGCAGAGGGTGGGGGCAGAGGGTGGGGGCAGAGGGTGGGGGCAGAGGGTGGGGGCAGAGGGTGGGGGCAGAGGGTGGGGGCAGAGGGTGGGGGCAGAGGGTGGGGGCAGAGGGTGGGGGCAGAGGGTGGGGGCAGAGGGGTGGGGGCAGAGGGTGGGGGCAGAGGGTGGGGGCAGAGGGTGGGGGCAGAGGGTGGGGGCAGAGGGTGGGGGCAGAGGGTGGGGGCAGAGGGTGGGGGCAGAGGGTGGGGGCAGAGGGTGGGGGCAGAGGGTGGGGGCAGAGGGTGGGGGCAGAGGGTGGGGGCAGAGGGTGGGGGCAGAGGGTGGGGGCAGAGGGTGGGGGCAGAGGGTGGGGGCAGAGGGTGGGGGCAGAGGGTGGGGGCAGAGGGTGGGGGCAGAGGGTGGGGGCAGAGGGTGGGGGCAGAGGGTGGGGGCAGAGGGTGGGGGCAGAGGGGTGGGGCAGAGGGTGGGGGCAGAGGGGCTGGGGGGGCAGAAGGGTGGGGGCAGCAGGGTGGGGGCAGAGGGTGGGGGGCAGAGGG
>NW_027423252.1:5000-27500 GCF_048934315.1 Petromyzon marinus
GTCTGTGAGTGAGTGTGTGAGTGAGTGAGTGAATGGGTGAGTGAGTGAATGGGTGAGTGTGTGAATGGGTGTGTGAATGGGTGAGTGAATGGGTGAGTGAATGGGTGAGTGTCTGAGTGAGTGAGTGAGTGTGTGAGTGAGTGAGTGTGTGAGTGAGTGTGTGTGTGAGTGTCTGAGTGTTTGAGTGAGTGTGTGAGTTAATGTGTGAGTGAGTGTGTGAGTGAGTGGGTGAGTGAGTGAATGGGTGAGTGAGTGAATGGGTGAGTGTGTGAATGGGTGTGTGAATGGGTGAGTGAATGGGTGAGTGAATGGGTGAGTGTGTGAGTGAGTGTGTGAGTGAGTGGGTGTGTGAGTGTGTGAGTGAGTGTGTGAGTGAGTGAGTGTCTGAGTGTGTGAGTGAATGAATGAGTGTGTGAGTGAGTGTGTGTGAGTGAGTGTGTGTGAGTGAGTGTGTAAGTGTGTGTAAGTGTGTAAGTGTGTGTAAGTGTGTGAGTGAGTGTGTAAGTGTGTGAGTGTAAGTGAGTGAGTGAGTGTGATTGTGTGTGAGTGTGAATGAGTGTGAGTGTGTGAGTGTGAATGAGTGAGTGTGTGTGTAACTGTGTGTGAATGTGTGAGTGTTTGAATGAGTGAGTGTGTGTGTGTGTAAGTGTGTGTGTGAGTGTGTCTGTGTGTGTGAGTGTGTGTGTGTGAGTGTGAGAGTGTGTCTGTGTGTGTGAGTGTGTGTAAGTGTGTCTGTGTGTGAGTGTGTGTGTGTGAGTGTGTGAGTGCGTAAGTGAGTGAGTGTGTGAATGAGTGTGTGTGTGTGAGTGTGTGAGTGTGAATGAGTGTGTAAGTGTGTAAGTGAGTGAGTGTGTGAATGAGTGTGTGTGAGTGTGTGAGTGAGTGTGTAAGTGTGTAAGTGAGTGAGTGTGAGTGTGTGAGTGTGTGTGAGTGTGAATGAGTGTGAGTGTGTGAGTGTGAATGAGTGTGTAAGTGTGTAAGTGTCTGTGTGAGTGTGTGTAAGTGTGTGAGTGTGTAAGTGTCTGTGTGAGTGTGTGTAAGTGTGTGAGTGTAAGTGTGTAAGTGTGTCTGTGTGTGTGAGTGTGTGAGTGTGTGTAAGTGAGTGAGTGTGAGTGTGTGAGTGTGTGTAAGTGAGTGTGTGTGAGTGTGTAAGTGAGTGAGTGTGAGTGTGTAAGTGAGTGAGTTAGTGAGTGTGTGAGTGTGTGTAAGTGAGTGTGTGTGTAAGTGAGTGAGTGTGAGTGTGTAAGTGAGTGAGTGTGTGAGTGTGAGTGTGTAAGTGAGTGAGTTAGTGAGTGTGTGAGTGTGTGTAAGTGAGTGTGTGTGTAAGTGAGTGAGTGTGAGTGTAAGTGTGTAAGTGTGTGAGTGTGTGTGTGTAAGTGTGTAAGTGAGTGAGTGTAAGTGTGTAAGTGAGTGAGTGTGAGTCTCCCCCTCTACCCCACCTGTGTCTGTGTGTGTGTGAATGAGTGAGTGTGTGTGTAAGTGTGTGTGTGAGTGTGTCTGTGTGAGTGTCTGTGAGTGTGTGAGTGTGTGTAAGTGAGTGTGTGTGTGTGAGTGTCTGTTTGAGTGTGTGTAAGTGTGTGAGTGTGAGTGTCAGTGTGTAAGTGAGTGAGTGTGAGTCTCCCCCTCTACCCCACCTGTGTCTGTGAGTGTGAGTGTGTAAGTGAGTGAGTGTGTGAGTGTGTAAGTGTGAGTGTGTAAGTGTGTCTGTGTGTGAGTGTGAGTGTGTAAGTGAGTGAGTGTGTGTAAGTGTGTGAGTGTGAGTGTGTAAGTGTCTGAGTGAGTGTGAATGAGTGTGTAAGTGTGTAAGTGAGTGAGTGTGAAAGTGTGTGTGTGTAAGTGTGTAAGTGTGTGAGTGTGAGTGTAAGTGTGTAAGTGAGTGAGTGTGAGTGTGTAAGTGTGTAAGTGAGTGAGTGTGTGTGTAAGTGTGTGAGTGTGTGTAAGTGTGTGAGTGTGTCTGAGTGTGTGTAAGTGTGTGAGTGTGTGTAAGTGTGTGAGTGTGTCTGAGTGTGTGTAAGTGTGTGAGTGTGAGTGTAAGTGTGTCTGTGTGTGTGTGAGTCTCCCCCTCTACCCCACCTGTGTGTAGTGTCCCACGGCTCCCGGTGTTCGTGCTCCCTTCCCGTAGTCGAAGCCCGGGCTGTCGACCTCGTTGAACCAGTCGCGGATGGCGTGCTCCCACGTGAAGGGCGCTGACGACAGGAAGAGATTCTCCCCGCAGCCAAACGCTGCTCTCTCGCACAGACAGAGACACACAGGGACACGTGGAGACACAGGGAGACACAGGGAGACACACACAGAGACACACGGAGACACGTGGAGACACAGGGAGACACAGGGAGACACACAGAGACACATGGAGACACGTGGAGACACATGGAGACACAGAGACACACACAGAGACACAGAGACACACACAGAGAGACACACACAGAGACACGTGGAGACACATGGAGACACAGAGACACACACAGAAACACAGAGACACACACAGAGAGACACACACAGAGACACGTGGAGACACATGGAGACACAGAGACACACACAGAGACACAGAAACACACACAGAGAGACACACACAGAGACACGTGGAGACACATGGAGACACAGGGAGACACACAGAGACACAGAGGCACACACAGAGAGACACACACAGAGGCACACACAGAGAGACACACACAGAGACACACAGGGAGACACGTGGGGACACATGGAGACACAGGGAGACACACACAGAGACACATGGAGACACACACAGAGAAACACACACAGAGACACGTGGAGACACATTGAGACACAGGGAGACACACAGAGACACAGAGAGACACACACACAGAGGCACACACAGAGAGACACACACAGATACACACAGAGACACGTGGAGACACAGGGAGACACAGGGAGACACACAGAGACACGTGGAGACACAGGGAGACACACACAGAGAAACAGAGAGACACAGAGACACGTGGAGACACAGGGAGACACAGGGAGACACACACAGAGACACGTGGAGACACACACGGAGACACACACAGAGACACAGAGAGACACAGAGACACGTGGAGACACAGAGACACACAGAGACACACACAGAGACACAAACAGAGACACACACAGAGACACACGGAGACACACACAGAGAGACAGAGACACACAGATAGACACAGAGAGAGACACACAGAGACACACACAGAGACACGTGGAGACACACACGGAGACACACACAGAGACACAGAGAGACACAGAGACACGTGGAGACACAGGGAGACACAGGGAGACACACACATAGACACGTGGAGACACACAGGGAGACACACACAGAGACACAGAGAGACACAGAGACACGTGGAGACACAGAGACACACAGAGACACACACAGAGACACAAACAGAGACACACACAGAGACACACGGAGACACACACAGAGACACAGAGACACACAGATAGACACAGAGAGAGACACGCAGAGACACACACACAGGCACACAGAGACACACAGAGACACACACAGACACACAGAGACACACACAGACACACAGAGACACACAGAAACACAGAGACACATGGAGACACAGGGAGACACACACCGAGACACGGAGAGACACAGAGACACACACAGAGACACATGGAGACACACAGAGAGACACACAGAGAGACACACACAGAGAGACACACACAGAGACACGTGGAGACACACAGAGAGACACACAGAGAGACACACAGAGAGACACACAGAGAGACACACACAGAGACACGTGGAGACACTGAGACACACACAGGCAGACACATGGAGACACACAGAGAGACACACGGAGACACATGGAGACACAGAGACACAGAGAGACACAGAGAGACACAGAGACACACATAGAGACACAGAGAGAGACACACAGAGACACACAGAGACACAGAGAGACACAGAGACACAAACAGAGACACATGGAGACACTGAGACACAGGGAGACACACACAGAGACACACACAGAGACACACAGAGACACATGGAGAGAGACACAGAGAGAGGCACACAGAGAGACACACAGAGACACACACAGGAAGACACACAGAGACACACACAGAGACACACACAGAGACACACACAGAGACACACACAGATACACAGAGACACGTGGAGACACTGAGACACAGGGAGACACAGAGACACACACAGAAACACAGAGACACACAGAGACACACACAGAGACACATTCAGACACGGATTCACAGGGAGACACACACAGAGACACACAGAGAGACACAGACACACAGAGACACACACAGAGACACAGAGAGAGACACACAGAGACACACACAGAGACACACAGAGACACACACAGAGACACATGGAGACACACACAGAGACACACAGAGACACAGAGAGACACAGAGACACACAGAGAGACACAGACACACACAGAGACAGAAAGAGACACACAGAGAGAGACACATAGAGAAACATGGAGACACTGAGACACACATACAGGGAGACACACACAGGGAGACACATCGAGACACACACAGAGACACTGAGAGACACTGAGACACTGAGACACTGAGAGACACTGAGACACAGAGACACTGAGACACTGAGAGACACTGAGAGACACTGAGACACTGAGAGACACTGAGAGACACTGAGACACTGAGACACTGAGAGACACTGAGACACTGAGACACTGAGAGACACTGAGAGACACTGAGACACTGAGAGACACTGAGAGACACTGAGAGACAGAGTGAAAGTGGACACTGAGAGACACTGAGAGACACTGAGACACTGAGAGACACAGAGACACTGAGACACAGAGACACTGAGACACTGAGACACTGAGAGACACTGAGACACAGAGACACTAAGACACTGAGACACACAGAGACACTGAGACAGAGACACTGAGAGACACTGAGACACTGAGAGACACTGAGACACAGAGACACTGAGACAGAGACACTGAGAGACACTGAGACACACAGAGACACTGAGACACAGAGACACAGAGACACTGAGACACACAGAGACACTGAGACACACAGAGACACTGAGACAGAGACACTGAGACACACAGAGACACAGAGAAACAGAGACACTGAGACACAGAGACACAGAGACACTGAGACACAGAGACACTGAGACACTGAGAGACACTGAGACACTGAGAGACACTGAGACACAGAGACACAGAGACACTGAGACACTGAGAGACACAGAGACACAGAGACACAGAGACACAGAGACACTGAGACAGAGACACTGAGACTCTGAGACACAGAGACACTAAGACACAGAGACACTGAGACACTGAGAGACACTGAGACACAGAGACACTGAGACACTGAGACACTGAGACACTGAGACAGAGACACTGAGACACTGAGACACAGAGACACTAAGACACAGAGACACTGAGACACTGAGAGACACTGAGACACTGAGACACACTGAGACACAGAGACACAGAGACACTGAGACACAGAGACACAGAGACACAGAGACACTGAGACACAGAGACACTGAGACACAGAGACACTGAGACACTGAGATACACTGAGACACTGAGACACTGAGACACAGAGACACTGAGACACAGAGACACAGAGACACTGAGACACAGAGACACAGAGACACTGAGACACTAAGACACTGAGACACTGAGACACAGAGACACAGAGACACTAAGACACTAAGACACAGAGACACTGAGACACAGAGACACTGAGACACACAGAGACACTGAGACACACAGAGACACTGAGACAGAGACACTGAGACACACAGAGACACAGAGAAACAGAGACACTGAGACACAGAGACACAGAGACACTGAGACACAGAGACACTGAGACACTGAGAGACACTGAGACACTGAGAGACACTGAGACACAGAGACACAGAGACACTGAGACACTGAGAGACACAGAGACACAGAGACACAGAGACACTGAGACACTGAGACAGAGACACTGAGACACTGAGACACAGAGACACTAAGACACAGAGACACTGAGACACTGAGAGACACTGAGACACAGAGACACTGAGACACTGAGACACTGAGACACTGAGACAGAGACACTGAGACTCTGAGACACAGAGACACTAAGACACAGAGACACTGAGACACTGAGAGACACTGAGACACAGAGACACTGAGACACTGAGACACTGAGACACTGAGACAGAGACACTGAGACACTGAGACACAGAGACACTAAGACACAGAGACACTGAGACACTGAGAGACACTGAGACACTGAGACACACTGAGACACAGAGACACAGAGACACTGAGACACAGAGACACAGAGACACAGAGACACTGAGACACAGAGACACTGAGACACAGAGACACTGAGACACTGAGATACACTGAGACACTGAGACACTGAGACACAGAGACACTGAGACACAGAGACACAGAGACACTGAGACACAGAGACACAGAGACACTGAGACACTAAGACACTGAGACACTGAGACACAGAGACACAGAGACACACAGAGACACTGAGACACACAGAGACACTGAGACAGAGACACTGAGACACAGAGACACAGAGACACTGAGACACAGAGACACAGAGACACTGAGACACTAAGACACTGAGACACTGAGACACAGAGACACAGAGACACTAAGACACTAAGACACAGAGACACTGAGACACAGAGACACTGAGACACACAGAGACACTGAGACACACAGAGACACTGAGACAGAGACACTGAGACACACAGAGACACAGAGAAACAGAGACACTGAGACACAGAGACACAGAGACACTGAGACACAGAGACACTGAGACACTGAGAGACACTGAGACACTGAGAGACACAGAGACACAGAGACACAGAGACACTGAGACACTGAGACAGAGACACTGAGACACTGAGACACAGAGACACTAAGACACAGAGACACTGAGACACTGAGAGACACTGAGACACAGAGACACTGAGACACTGAGACACTGAGACACTGAGACAGAGACACTGAGACACTGAGACACAGAGACACTAAGACACAGAGACACTGAGACACTGAGAGACACTGAGACACTGAGACACTGAGACACACTGAGACACAGAGACACAGAGACACTGAGACACAGAGACACAGAGACACAGAGACACAGAGACACAGAGACACAGAGACACTGAGACACAGAGACACTGAGACACTGAGAGACACTGAGACACTGAGACACAGAGACACAGACACACAGACACACTGAGACACTGAGACACTGAGACACGGAGACACTGAGACACACAGAGACACTGAGACACTGAGACACAGACACACAGACACACAGAGACACAGAGACACAGAGACACTGAGACACTGAGACACTGAGACACAGACAAACAGACACACAGAGACACAGAGACACTGAGACTCTGAGACACTGAGACACAGAGACACTGAGACACAGAGACACTGAGACACTGAGAGACACTGAGACACACAGAGACACTAAGACACTGAGACACAGAGACACAGAGACACTGAGACACTGAGACACTGAGACACACAGAGACACAGAGACACTGAGACACAGAGACACTGAGAGACACTGAGAGACAGTGAGACACTGAGACAGAGACACTGAGACACTGAGACACAGAGACACAGAGACACTGAGACAGAGACACTAAGACACTGAGACACTGAGACACAGAGACACTGAGAGACACTGAGAGACACTGAGACACACAGAGACACTGAGACACACAGAGACACTGAGACACAGAGACACTGAGACACAGAGACACTGAGACACACAGAGACACTGAGAGACACAGAGACACTGAGACACAGAGACACTGAGAGACACTGAGAGACACTGAGACACACAGAGACACTGAGACACACAGAGACACTGAGACACAGAGACACTGAGACACAGAGACACTGAGACACTGAGAGACACTGAGACACACAGAGACACTAAGACACTGAGACACAGAGACACAGAGACACTGAGACACAGAGACACAGAGACACTAAGACACTGAGACACAGAGACACTGAGACACTGAGACACACTGAGACACTGAGACACTGAGAGACACTGATACAGACACTGAGACACTGAGACACACAGAGACACTGAGAGACACAGAGACACTGAGACACAGAGTGAAAGTGGACACTGAGAGACACTGAGACACACAGAGACACACAGAGACACTGAGACACTGAGACACTGAGACAATGAGACACACAGAGACACTGAGACAGAGACACAGAGACACTGAGACACAGAGACAGACACTGAGACACACTGAGACACAGAGAGACACTGAGACACTGAGAGACACTAAGACACTGAGACACAGAGACACTGAGACACTGAGACACTGAGACACAGAGACACTGAGACACACAGAGACACAGAGACACTGAGACACTAAGACACAGAGACAGTGAGACACTGAGACAGAGACACTGAGACACAGAGACACTGAGACACTGAGACACTGAGACACAGAGACACTGAGACACACAGAGACACTGAGACACGGAGACACTGAGACACAGAGAGACACTAAGACACAGAGACACTGAGACACTGAGAGACACAGAGACACAGAGACACACAGAGACACTGAGACACAGAGACACTAAGACACAGAGACACACAGAGACACTGAGAGACACTGAGACACAGAGAGACACTGACACACGGAGACACTGAGACACAGAGAGACACTAAGACACAGAGACACTGAGACACTGAGAGACACTGAGACACTGAGACACACAGAGACACAGAGAGACACTGAGACACGGAGACACACAGAGACACAGAGAGACACTGAGACACGGAGACACTGAGACACAGAGAGACACTAAGACACAGAGACACTGAGACACACAGAGACACTGAGACATAGAGACACTGAGACACGGAGACACTGAGACACAGAGAGACACTAAGACACAGAGACACTGAGACACACAGAGAGACACTAAGACACAGAGACACTGAGACACTGAGAGACACTGAGAGACACTGAGACACTGAGACACTGAGACACAGAGACACTGAGACACTGAGACACAGAGACACTGAGACACTGAGAGACACTGAGACACAGAGACACTGAGACACAGAGACACTGAGACACTGAGACACTGAGACACAGAGACACTGAGACACTGAGACACTGAGACACTGAGACACTGAGACACTGAGACACTGAGACACTGAGACACTGAGACACAGAGACACTGAGACACAGAGACACTGAGACACTGAGAGACACTGAGAGACACTGAGACACTGAGACACTGAGACACAGAGACACTGAGACACTGAGACACTGAGACACTGAGACACAGAGACACTGAGACACAGAGACACTGAGAGACACTGAGACACTGAGAGACACTGAGACACTGAGACACTGAGACACTGAGACACAGAGACACTGAGACACAGAGACACTGAGAGACACTGAGACACAGAGACACTGAGACACTGAGACACTGAGACACTGAGACAGAGACACTGAGACACACTGAGACACTGAGACACTGAGAGACACTGAGACACTGACACACTGAGACACTGAGACAGAGAGACAGTGAGACACTGAGACACTGAGAGACACTGAGAGACAGAGACACTGAGACACTGAGAGACACTGAGACACAGAGACACTGAGAGACACTGAGACAGAGACACTGAGACACTGAGACACTGAGAGACACTGAGACACTGAGACACTGAGAGACACTGAGACACAGAGACACTGAGACACTGAGACAGAGACACTGAGACACAGAGACACTTAGACACAGAGACACTGAGACACTGAGACACTGAGAGACACTGAGACACAGAGACACTGAGAGACACTGAGACACTGAGTGAAAGTGGACACTGAGAGACACTGAGACACTGAGACAGAGACACTGAGACACTGAGACACTGAGAGACTGAGAGACACTGAGACACGGAGTATGGTACACACTGAGACACACTGAGAGACACTGAGACAGAGACACTGAGACAGAGACACTGAGACTCTGAGACACAGAGACACCGAGACACTGAGACACAGAGACACCGAGACACTGAGACACTGAGACAGAGAGACACAGAGACACTGAGACACAGAGACACCGAGACACTGAGACACACAGAGACACACAGAGACACTGAGACACTGAGACACTGAGACAATGAGACACACAGAGACACTGAGACAGAGACACAGAGACACTGAGACACAGAGACAGACACTGAGACACACTGAGACACAGAGAGACACTGAGACACTGAGAGACACTAAGACACTGAGACACAGAGACACTGAGACACTGAGACACTGAGACACAGAGACACTGAGACACACAGAGACACAGAGACACTGAGACACTAAGACACAGAGACAGTGAGACACTGAGACAGAGACACTGAGACACAGAGACACTGAGACACTGAGACACTGAGACACTGAGACACAGAGACACTGAGACACTGAGACACACAGAGACACAGAGACACTGAGACACTAAGACACAGAGACAGTGAGACACTGAGACAGAGACACTGAGACACAGAGACACTGAGACACTGAGACACTGAGACACAGAGACACTGAGACACTGAGACACAGAGACACTGAGACACACAGAGACACTGAGACACGGAGACACTGAGACACAGAGAGACACTAAGACACAGAGACACTGAGACACTGAGAGACACAGAGACACAGAGACACACAGAGACACTGAGACACAGAGACACTAAGACACAGAGACACACAGAGACACTGAGAGACACTGAGACACAGAGAGACACTGAGACACGGAGACACTGAGACACAGAGAGACACTAAGACACAGAGACACTGAGACACTGAGAGACACTGAGACACTGAGACACACAGAGACACAGAGAGACACTGAGACACGGAGACACACAGAGACACAGAGAGACACTGAGACACGGAGACACTGAGACACAGAGAGACACTAAGACACAGAGACACTGAGACACACAGAGACACTGAGACATAGAGACACTGAGACACGGAGACACTGAGACACAGAGAGACACTAAGACACAGAGACACTGAGACACACAGAGAGACACTAAGACACAGAGACACAGAGACACTGAGACACTGAGACACAGAGACACTGAGACACTGAGAGACACTGAGAGACACTGAGACACTGAGACACTGAAACACAGAGACACTGAGACACTGAGACACTGAGACACTGAGACACTGAGACACAGAGACACTGAGAGACACTGAGACACTGAGACACTGAGACACTGAGACACTGAGACACAGAGACACTGAGACACAGAGACACTGAGAGACACTGAGACACAGAGACACTGAGACACTGAGACACTGAGACACTGAGACAGAGACACTGAGACACACTGAGACACTGAGACACAGAGACACACAGAGACACTGAGAGACACTGAGACACTGACACACTGAGACACTGAGACAGAGAGACAGTGAGACACTGAGACACTGAGAGACACTGAGAGACAGAGACACTGAGACACTGAGAGACACTGAGACACAGAGACACTGAGAGACACTGAGACAGAGACACTGAGACACTGAGACACTGAGACACTGAGAGACACTGAGACACTGAGACACTGAGAGACACTGAGACACAGAGACACTGAGACACTGAGACAGAGACACTGAGACACAGAGACACTGAGACACAGAGACACTGAGACACTGAGACACTGAGAGACACTGAGACACAGAGACACTGAGAGACACTGAGACACTGAGTGAAAGTGGACACTGAGAGACACTGAGACACTGAGACAGAGACACTGAGACACTGAGACACTGAGAGACTGAGAGACACTGAGACACGGAGTATGGTACACACTGAGACACACTGAGAGACACTGAGACAGAGACACTGAGACAGAGACACTGAGACTCTGAGACACAGAGACACCGAGACACTGAGACACAGAGACACCGAGACACTGAGACACTGAGACAGAGAGACACAGAGACACTATAGACACAGAGACACCGAGACACTGAGACACTGAGACAGAGAGACACAAAGACACTGAGACACAGAGACACCGAGACACTGAGACACTGAGACACTGAGACACACAGAGACAGAGACACTGAGACACTGAGACACTGAGAGACACTGAGACACACAGAGACAGAGACACAGAGACACTGAGACACTGAGACACTGAGACACTGAGACACACAGAGACACTGAGACACACAGAGACAGAGACACAGAGACACTGAGACACTGAGACACTGAGACACTGAGACAGACACTGAGACACACTGAGACACAGAGAGACACTGAGACACTGAGACAGAGACACAGAGACACTGAGACACTGAGACACTGAGAGACACTGAGACACTGAGAGACACTGAGACACTAAGACACTAAGACACTAAGACACAGAGACACTGAGACACTGAGAGACACTGAGACACTGAGACACTGAGAGACACTGAGACACAGAGACACTGAGACACTGAGACACTGAGAGACACTGAGACACAGAGACACTGAGAGACACTGAGACACAGAGACACTGAGAGACACTGAGACACACAGAGACACACAGAGACACTAAGACACTGAGACACTGAGACAATGAGACAGAGACACTGAGACAGAGACACTGAGACACAGAGACACAGAGACACTGAGACAGAGACACTAAGACACAGAGACACTGAGAGACACTGAGACACAGAGACACTGAGACACAGAGACACTGAGACACAGAGACACAGAGACACAGAGACACTGAGACACTGAGACACTGAGACACAGAGACACTGAGACACAGAGACACTGAGACACAGAGACACTGAGAGACACTGAGACACACAGAGACACTGAGAGACACTGAAAGACACTGAGACACAGAGACACACAGAGACACTGAGAGACACTGAGACACACAGAGACACTGAGAGACACTGAGAGACACTGAGACACAGAGACACACAGAGACACTGAGAGACACTGAGACACTGAGAGACACTGAGACACTGAGACACTGAGAGACACTGAGAGACACTGAGACACTGAGACACACAGAGACACTGAGACACTGAGACACACAGAGACACACAGAGACACTAAGACACTGAGACACACAGAGACACAGAGACACTGAGAGACACTGAGACACTGAGAGACACTGAGACACTGAGACACACAGAGACACTGAGACACTGAGACACACAGAGACACACAGAGACACTAAGACACTGAGACACACAGAGATACAGAGACACTGAGAGACACTGAGACACTGAGAGACACTGAGACACTGAGACACACAGAGACACTGAGACACTGAGACACACAGAGACACTGAGACACTGAGACACACAGAGACACACAGAGACACTAAGACACTGAGACACACAGAGACACAGAGACACTGAGAGACACTGAGACACTGAGAGACACTGAGACACTGAGACACACAGAGACACACAGAGACACTAAGACACTGAGACACACAGAGATACAGAGACACTGAGAGACACTGAGACACTGAGAGACACTGAGACACTGAGACACTGAGACACTGAGACACAGAGACACTGAGACACAGAGACACTGAGAGACACTGAGACACAGAGACACTGAGACACTGAGACACTGAGACAGAGACACTGAGACACACTGAGACACTGAGACACTGAGAGACACTGAGACACTGACACACTGAGACACTGAGACAGAGAGACAGTGAGACACTGAGACACTGAGAGACACTGAGAGACAGAGACACTGAGACACTGAGAGACACTGAGACACTGAGACACTGAGAGACACTGAGACACAGAGACACTGAGACACTGAGACAGAGACACTGAGACACAGAGACACTGAGACACTGAGACACTGAGAGACACTGAGACACAGAGACACTGAGAGACACTGAGACACTGAGTGAAAGTGGACACTGAGAGACACAGAGACACTGAGACAGAGACACTGAGACACTGAGACACTAAGAGACTGAGAGACACTGAGACACGGAGTATGGTACACACTGAGACACACTGAGAGACACTGAGACAGAGACACTGAGACACTGAGACACTGAGACACTGAGACACAGAGACACTGAGACACTGAGACACACAGAGACACAGAGACACTGAGACACTAAGACACAGAGACAGTGAGACACTGAGACAGAGACACTGAGACACAGAGACACTGAGACACTGAGACACTGAGACACAGAGACACTGAGACACTGAGACACAGAGACACTGAGACACACAGAGACACTGAGACACGGAGACACTGAGACACAGAGAGACACTAAGACACAGAGACACTGAGACACTGAGAGACACAGAGACACAGAGACACACAGAGACACTGAGACACAGAGACACTAAGACACAGAGACACACAGAGACACTGAGAGACACTGAGACACAGAGAGACACTGAGACACGGAGACACTGAGACACAGAGAGACACTAAGACACAGAGACACTGAGACACTGAGAGACACTGAGACACTGAGACACACAGAGACACAGAGAGACACTGAGACACGGAGACACACAGAGACACAGAGAGACACTGAGACACGGAGACACTGAGACACAGAGAGACACTAAGACACAGAGACACTGAGACACACAGAGACACTGAGACATAGAGACACTGAGACACGGAGACACTGAGACACAGAGAGACACTAAGACACAGAGACACTGAGACACACAGAGAGACACTAAGACACAGAGACACAGAGACACTGAGACACTGAGACACAGAGACACTGAGACACTGAGAGACACTGAGAGACACTGAGACACTGAGACACTGAAACACAGAGACACTGAGACACTGAGACACTGAGACACTGAGACACTGAGACACAGAGACACTGAGAGACACTGAGACACTGAGACACTGAGACACTGAGACACTGAGACACAGAGACACTGAGACACAGAGACACTGAGAGACACTGAGACACAGAGACACTGAGACACTGAGACACTGAGACACTGAGACAGAGACACTGAGACACACTGAGACACTGAGACACAGAGACACACAGAGACACTGAGAGACACTGAGACACTGACACACTGAGACACTGAGACAGAGAGACAGTGAGACACTGAGACACTGAGAGACACTGAGAGACAGAGACACTGAGACACTGAGAGACACTGAGACACAGAGACACTGAGAGACACTGAGACAGAGACACTGAGACACTGAGACACTGAGACACTGAGAGACACTGAGACACTGAGACACTGAGAGACACTGAGACACAGAGACACTGAGACACTGAGACAGAGACACTGAGACACAGAGACACTGAGACACAGAGACACTGAGACACTGAGACACTGAGAGACACTGAGACACAGAGACACTGAGAGACACTGAGACACTGAGTGAAAGTGGACACTGAGAGACACTGAGACACTGAGACAGAGACACTGAGACACTGAGACACTGAGAGACTGAGAGACACTGAGACACGGAGTATGGTACACACTGAGACACACTGAGAGACACTGAGACAGAGACACTGAGACAGAGACACTGAGACTCTGAGACACAGAGACACCGAGACACTGAGACACAGAGACACCGAGACACTGAGACACTGAGACAGAGAGACACAGAGACACTATAGACACAGAGACACCGAGACACTGAGACACTGAGACAGAGAGACACAAAGACACTGAGACACAGAGACACCGAGACACTGAGACACTGAGACACTGAGACACACAGAGACAGAGACACTGAGACACTGAGACACTGAGAGACACTGAGACACACAGAGACAGAGACACAGAGACACTGAGACACTGAGACACTGAGACACTGAGACACACAGAGACACTGAGACACACAGAGACAGAGACACAGAGACACTGAGACACTGAGACACTGAGACACTGAGACAGACACTGAGACACACTGAGACACAGAGAGACACTGAGACACTGAGACAGAGACACAGAGACACTGAGACACTGAGACACTGAGAGACACTGAGACACTGAGAGACACTGAGACACTAAGACACTAAGACACTAAGACACAGAGACACTGAGACACTGAGAGACACTGAGACACTGAGACACTGAGAGACACTGAGACACAGAGACACTGAGACACTGAGACACTGAGAGACACTGAGACACAGAGACACTGAGAGACACTGAGACACAGAGACACTGAGAGACACTGAGACACACAGAGACACACAGAGACACTAAGACACTGAGACACTGAGACAATGAGACAGAGACACTGAGACAGAGACACTGAGACACAGAGACACAGAGACACTGAGACAGAGACACTAAGACACAGAGACACTGAGAGACACTGAGACACAGAGACACTGAGACACAGAGACACTGAGACACAGAGACACAGAGACACAGAGACACTGAGACACTGAGACACTGAGACACAGAGACACTGAGACACAGAGACACTGAGACACAGAGACACTGAGAGACACTGAGACACACAGAGACACTGAGAGACACTGAAAGACACTGAGACACAGAGACACACAGAGACACTGAGAGACACTGAGACACACAGAGACACTGAGAGACACTGAGAGACACTGAGACACAGAGACACACAGAGACACTGAGAGACACTGAGACACTGAGAGACACTGAGACACTGAGACACTGAGAGACACTGAGAGACACTGAGACACTGAGACACACAGAGACACTGAGACACTGAGACACACAGAGACACACAGAGACACTAAGACACTGAGACACACAGAGACACAGAGACACTGAGAGACACTGAGACACTGAGAGACACTGAGACACTGAGACACACAGAGACACTGAGACACTGAGACACACAGAGACACACAGAGACACTAAGACACTGAGACACACAGAGATACAGAGACACTGAGAGACACTGAGACACTGAGAGACACTGAGACACTGAGACACACAGAGACACTGAGACACTGAGACACACAGAGACACTGAGACACTGAGACACACAGAGACACACAGAGACACTAAGACACTGAGACACACAGAGACACAGAGACACTGAGAGACACTGAGACACTGAGAGACACTGAGACACTGAGACACACAGAGACACACAGAGACACTAAGACACTGAGACACACAGAGATACAGAGACACTGAGAGACACTGAGACACTGAGAGACACTGAGACACTGAGACACTGAGACACTGAGACACAGAGACACTGAGACACAGAGACACTGAGAGACACTGAGACACAGAGACACTGAGACACTGAGACACTGAGACAGAGACACTGAGACACACTGAGACACTGAGACACTGAGAGACACTGAGACACTGACACACTGAGACACTGAGACAGAGAGACAGTGAGACACTGAGACACTGAGAGACACTGAGAGACAGAGACACTGAGACACTGAGAGACACTGAGACACTGAGACACTGAGAGACACTGAGACACAGAGACACTGAGACACTGAGACAGAGACACTGAGACACAGAGACACTGAGACACTGAGACACTGAGAGACACTGAGACACAGAGACACTGAGAGACACTGAGACACTGAGTGAAAGTGGACACTGAGAGACACAGAGACACTGAGACAGAGACACTGAGACACTGAGACACTAAGAGACTGAGAGACACTGAGACACGGAGTATGGTACACACTGAGACACACTGAGAGACACTGAGACAGAGACACTGAGACAGAGACACTGAGACTCTGAGACACAGAGACACCGAGACACTGAGACACAGAGACACCGAGACACTGAGACACTGAGACAGAGAGACACAAAGACACTGAGACACAGAGACACCGAGACACTGAGACACTGAGACACTGAGACACACAGAGACACTGAGACACACAGAGACAGAGACACTGAGACACTGAGAGACACAGAGACACTGAGACACTGAGACACTGAGACACTGAGACAGACACTGAGACACACTGAGACACAGAGAGACACTGAGACACTGAGACAGAGACACAGAGACACTGAGACACTGAGACACTGAGAGACACTGAGACACTGAGAGACACTGAGACACTAAGACACTAAGACACTGAGAGACACTGAGACACAGAGACACTGAGACACTGAGACACTGAGACACTGAGAGACACTGAGACACTGAGACACTGAGAGACACTGAGACACTGAGAGACACTGAGACACAGAGACACAGAGACACTGAGACACTGAGACACTGAGAGACACTGAGACACTGAGAGACACTGAGACACAGAGACACTGAGACACAGAGACACTGAGACACAGAGACACTGAGAGACACTGAGACACACAGAGACACTGAGAGACACTGAAAGACACTGAGACACAGAGACACACAGAGACACTGAGAGACACTGAGACACACAGAGACACTGAGAGACACTGAGAGACACTGAGACACAGAGACACACAGAGACACTGAGAGACACTGAGACACTGAGAGACACTGAGACACTGAGACACTGAGAGACACTGAGAGACACTGAGACACTGAGACACACAGAGACACTGAGACACTGAGACACACAGAGACACACAGAGACACTAAGACACTGAGACACACAGAGACACAGAGACACTGAGACACACAGAGACACACAGAGACACTAAGACACAGACACACAGAGACACTAAGACACTGAGACACTGAGACACAGAGACACTGAGACACACAGAGACACACAGAGACACAGAGACACTAAGACACTGAGACACACAGAGAAACACTAAGACACAGACACACAGAGACACAGAGACACTGAGACAGACACTGAGACACACTGAGACACAGGGAGACACTGAGACACTGAGACACTGAGACACTAAGACACTGAGACACAGAGACACTGAGACACACTGAGACACAGAGAGACACTGAGACACTAAGACACTAAGACACAGAGACACTGAGACACTGAGAGACAGAGACACTGACACACAGAAACACAGAGACACAGAGACACTGAGACAGTGAGACAGAGACACAGAGACACTGAGAGACACTGAGACACAGAGACACAGAGACACAGAGAGACACTGAGACACAGAGACACAGAGACACACAGAGACACAGAGACACACAGAGACACAGAGACACTGAGACAGTGAGACAGAGACACTGAGACACAGAGACACTGAGAGACACTGAGACACTGAGACACAGAGAGACACAGAGAGACACTGAGACACTAAGACACTGACACACTGACACACAGAGACACTGAGACACTGAGACACTGAGAGACACTAAGACACTAAGACACAGAGACACTAAGACACTGAGACACAGAGAGACAGAGACACTGAGACACTGAGAGACACTAAGACACAGAGACACAGAGACACTGAGACACTGAGACACAGAGACACACAGAGACACTGAGACACACAGAGACACTGAGACACTAAGACACTGAGACACTGAGACACTGAGAGACACTGAGACACTGAGACACTGAGACACAGAGACACACAGAGACACTGAGACACACAGAGACACTGAGACACTAAGACACTGAGACACTGAGACACTGAGAGACACTGAGACACTGAGAGACACTGAGAGACACTGAGACACTGAGACACTGAGAGACACAGAGACACTGAGAGACACTGAGACACTGAGACACTGAGAGACACTGAGACACACTGAGACACAGAGTGAAAGTGGACACTGAGAGACACTGAGACACTGAGACACTAAGACACAGAGACACTGAGACACTAAGACACAGAGACACTGAGACACGGAGTGTGGTACACACTGAGAGACACTGAGACACTAAGACACTGAGACACTAAGACACAGAGACACACTGAGACACTGAGACACAGAGACACACTGAGACACAGAGACACTAAGACACTGAGAGACTCTGAGACACTGAGACACAGAGACACACTGAGACACAGAGACACTAAGACACTGAGAGACACTGAGACAGAGACACACAGAGACACTAAGACACGTTGTGTGCTACCTGAGGTCTTGCGGTTTGCCGCTGGGCTGTGATCCATGGTGCACGTGAGTGACCAGAGGTAGCTGTTGTTGCCTGCCTCGTCATTCCACTCCTGGTGAACACAGCAAGCCACTGTGAACCTCACCACTCACCCACTCACCAACTCACTCACCAACTCACCAACTCACTCACCAACTCACTCACCAACTCACTCACCCACTCACCAACTCACTCACCAACTCACTCACCAACTCACCAACTCACTCACCCACTCACTCACCCACTCACCCACTCACTCACCAACTCACCAACTCACTCACCCACTCACTCACCCACTCACCCACTCACTCACCAACTCACTCACCAACTCACCAACTCACTCACCAACTCACTCACCAACTCACTCACCCACTCACTCACCAACTCACTCACCCACTCACTCACCCACTCACCAACTCACTCACCAACTCACTCACCCACTCACCAACTCACTCACCAACTCACTCACCCACTCACTCACCAACTCACTCACCCACTCACTCACCCACTCATTCACTCACCCACTCACTCACCAACTCACTCACCCACTCACTCACCCACTCACCAACTCACTCACCCACTCACTCACCCACTCACCAACTCACCAACTCACTCACCCACTCACTCACTCACTCACCAACTCACCCACTCACTCACCCACTCACTCACCCACTCACTCACTCACCCACTCACCCACTCACTCACCCACTCACCCACTCACTCACCCACTCACTCACCAACTCACTCACCTACTCACTCACCAACTCACTCACTCACTCACCCACTCACCCACTCACTCACCCAGTCACTCACCAACTCACTCACCCACTCACTCACCCACTCACTCACTCACTCACCCACTCACCCACTCACTCACCCACTCACTCACCCACCCACTCACTCAATCACTCACCCACTCACCCACCCACTCACCCACTCACTCAATCACTCACCCACTCACCCACCCATTCACCCACTCACTCACCCATTCACTCAATCACGCACTCACCCACTCACTCACCCACTCACCTACTCACTCCCCCCTCACTCACTCACACACTCACACACTCACTCACCCACTCACTCACTCACTCACCCACTCACCCCTCACTCACACACTCACCCACTCACTGATACACTCACTCACTCACCCACTCAACCACTCAACTACTCACTCACTCACTCACCCACTCACCCACCCACTCACTCATCCACATACTCACCCAACCACTCACTCATACAATGACTCACCCACTCACTCACCCACCCACTCACCCACTCACCCAACTACTCACTCATACAATGATACACCCACCCACGTACCTACCCATGCACCCACCCTCCCACCCATTCACCACTCACCCACTCACCCACTCACTCACCCACCCACGTACTCACTCACCCACCCCTCACCCACTCACCCACTCACTCACCCACCCACTCATCCACCCATCCACTCAGCCACCACCCACTCACCCACTCACTAACCCACCCACTCACCCACCCACTCACCCACCACCCACTCACCCACTCACTAACCCACTCACTCACCCACCCACTCACTCTCCACAAAGACAAAGACCCCCTGTGTAGCCTCTAACAGACTGTAGGGGCAAGTGTCTGTGAGTAGCGAGTAGCAGCAGCAGTAGCTATGAAGGCTATCGGCACTTTGGCACACGAGGGGGTGGGTGGCCAGCACCAACACGCCCGGCCGTCTTTGTCTCTCCCCAGTGCTGCGATGTTCACTACACACCACAGCTACACCAGGGACTCAGTTGAGGCTGAGTCGACCTAGGGGAGGCCCCCAGGATCGGCTCAAATGATCGATGCAGTCACAATGGTGTGTTGGTTGTGGCGTTACAAAGTTATCGATTATTTATAATCATATATACATAGTTATCGATTATATATAGTAATATATTAAATACATAGTAATATATTATATATGTAGTAATATGTCATATACATTGAGTGAAAAAAGTATTTGATCCCCTGCTGATTTTGTACGTCTGCCCACTGACAAAGAAATGATCAGTCTATAATTTTAATGGTAGGTTTATTTGAACAGTGAGAGACAGAATAACAACAACCAAAAAATCCAGAAAAACGCATGTCAAAAATGTTATAAATTGATTTGCATTTTAATGAGGGAAATAAGTATTTGACCATACTCTTTGGTTCTATTCGGTAAAGTCACGTAGGTAAAAAAATAAAACAACAGAAATCACGACGTTTCGGCCACAACACAAGTGCCCTTGATCAGGTGAAGAGGACCGTACTGTCCAGAGGACAGCGTTCTCTGATGAAGGCCGCTTGTGTTGTGGCCGAAACGTCGTGATTTTTGTTGTTTTATTTTTTACCTACGTGGTGACTTTACCGAATAGAACCAAAGAGTATGGATCCTTG